>NW_008795918.1:2924604-2925432 GCF_000699145.1 Aptenodytes forsteri
GAGGCGGAGGAGAGGAGCCATCCGGGAAAGGTTATCCCCTGGCAGCCAGGCCAAGAGCCGTGGTCGCAGTTAGCGCGAGTGTGGTGCTGTCCTTCGCAATTCATCAGGTGGTATTTAGTTATAATGAGATTATAACTAATCTAATATTGAGATTATAACTAACGAGAAACTAATAACTAACTAACGTGGAGACCTCAGGAAAGATGGGGTAAAGGGGAGTGCTGCAGGGGTAAAAGCATAGGAAAGCAGGCATGCCAGATGAGAGATTATATAGAAAGATGAACAATAGGAGGGGTAGGGCTGGGCTGGGCAAGCTGATAGTCACTGGAGATGTAAGACTATTCAAAATTACAGCTATCGGCTTTAAAGGCAACAAGACTCAGTGGAAAATTTCATTTCTCCCTGGTTTCTAAAGTAATTTCCTAATGAATGTGTTGGGCACCTGTTGGCAGTCAGCAATTAAGCAGGAAAGACTAAGAGGTATCCTCCTTACCCCAGCCAGTCATTAGCTACTAACAGATGCCTAGCTACAGGACATAATTGCCACTCCAAAGGATGTGAAATTTTTCTATATATATACACACACAATATAATATTTATAATTCCACGTAAAAAACCCAGAACTTCTGTCAAGGTTACTGAGGCATTTATCATGTTCAGCACAAAGAAATGCTAATTGAGGGACAGATCTAAATCATAGAATGGTTTGGGTTGGAAGGGACCTTAAAGATCATCTAGTTGCAACCCCCCTGCCATGGGCAGGGACATCTTCCACTAGACCAGGTTGCTCAAAGCCCCATCCAACCTGGCCTTGAACACTTCCAGGAA
>NW_008795918.1:2925603-2926436 GCF_000699145.1 Aptenodytes forsteri
CGGGAGGCGGAGGAGAGGAGCCATCCGGGAAAGGTTATCCCCTGGCAGCCAGGCCAAGAGCCGTGGTCGCAGTTAGCGCGAGTGTGGTGCTGTCCTTCGCAATTCATCAGGTGGTATTTAGTTATAATGAGATTATAACTAATCTAATATTGAGATTATAACTAACGAGAAACTAATAACTAACTAACGTGGAGACCTCAGGAAAGATGGGGTAAAGGGGAGTGCTGCAGGGGTAAAAGCATAGGAAAGCAGGCATGCCAGATGAGAGATTATATAGAAAGATGAACAATAGGAGGGGTAGGGCTGGGCTGGGCAAGCTGATAGTCACTGGAGATGTAAGACTATTCAAAATTACAGCTATCGGCTTTAAAGGCAACAAGACTCAGTGGAAAATTTCATTTCTCCCTGGTTTCTAAAGTAATTTCCTAATGAATGTGTTGGGCACCTGTTGGCAGTCAGCAATTAAGCAGGAAAGACTAAGAGGTATCCTCCTTACCCCAGCCAGTCATTAGCTACTAACAGATGCCTAGCTACAGGACATAATTGCCACTCCAAAGGATGTGAAATTTTTCTATATATATATACACACACAATATAATATTTATAATTCCACGTAAAAAACCCAGAACTTCTGTCAAGGTTACTGAGGCATTTATCATGTTCAGCACAAAGAAATGCTAATTGAGGGACAGATCTAAATCATAGAATGGTTTGGGTTGGAAGGGCCCTTAAAGATCATCTAGTTGCAACCCCCCTGCCATGGGCAGGGACATCTTCCACTAGACCAGGTTGCTCAAAGCCCCATCCAACCTGGCCTTGAACACTTCCAGGAA
>NW_008795918.1:2926820-2937941 GCF_000699145.1 Aptenodytes forsteri
TCACCTCCCTCGACCTGCTGGCCACGCTCCTTTGATGCAGCCCAGGATACGGTTGGCTTTCTGGGCTGCAAGCACACGTTGCTGGGTCATGTTGAGCTTCTCATCAACCAACATACCCAGGTCCTTCTCCTCAGGGCTGCTCTCAGTCCATTCTCTGCCCAGCCTGTATTTGTGCTTGGGATTGCCCCAACCCATGTGCATACCTCTGAACTTTTTTTCATGAGCTTCCATCTAAATTTGATGTAAAAAATATGTCATAACACATGTATACAACAGTTGTTTCAGTTTTTTTCAGTGAGAAAGGCCACAAAATAAGTAACCCTAAAAGAAGATACAAGATATTCACGTTGAAGAAGCATTTATCTTAAAAAATACCGGAGAGAAAAGACTGGTAAGGGAGTGGAGGACTCAACCCCAGCCTGCATTGTACAAGAGAGAGAATATGATACCAAGTCATTGCAACAAAGAGGAAAAAAAAAAGAACTAATAACAGCTTATGGCTACATATCCGCATGCTATCACACAGACTGACCTCAGAAGACTGATTTAAAGACAATGGAAAAGGTAATTACCATGCAATATGTTATCAGAGAGAATTATTACTTCATGTAGAAATACGTTGCAGCTTTTTCATATATTTTGTGAAATCATATGAAGTTTAATCACCAGTTTAATTATTTGGGAACAGCAAAGTACTCTCATAGCTAGAATCTGCTGCATCTACCAGAAACTGTCTGTAGCGTGTTGCACAAACAGGCAGATGCAATAACATATTAAAGAACTTCATCCTTCCTAGGTTATGTCTTACACATTTCAAATTAGAGAGATATTTGTTGTCAAATGCATTTGTCTTCTGAGATCAAAAGTTTAAAATAATTTAATTCTCACCTTTGACATCTGAAGTCTTTAACTGAAAAGGGTCTACAGGGGACCTACAGATTTTAAGTTTCATAAACATCAAGCCTACAGTGAACGCAAAACAAATTGTATTTGTTTTGTCCACAAGATACAGAGGTTTTAGAATTATGTACAGTACAGCTAGAGACAGTTAAACGTCTCTCTAGAAGAGAATAAAAGGTTGACTTTTTTAGTACTATGTTTCTGTCTACGCATCTCTGGATGCTTCTGAGGCATCTGTTTCTGCTTCTCTTTGTAAATGTGAAGAACCATGAATTATGAAGGAAAAGAGCAATTAGTTTTGATACTTTTTAATATCTATTTTTTAAAAAAAGTGTTAACAAAAGGAAGCTATACACTAAAAGTGCTTGCACAGAAAGTAAAAAAAATCAAGATTGCTTAGTGATAAGTGTATTTAGCAGGTTTCCATATTCAGTTTTAAGATGATCTGATGCAGCCCACTGTACAAAGACACTGCAGTGTTGTCTACAATTACTTGAGATAGGGACAGATTTTCAAGAACAGTCAAGGAATTCACTCAAGCTAAGAAAGGCAAGATGATAGATAAAAAAAAAAAATCTATTCATGTTTGCCTGAACACATGAGTCAGCAAGTGCCTGCAGTGTCTATTTTAATGTGTTTTTTTGTACACTCAACTTACTCCATCCTCCAGGCACCCAATTGTTCCTCGGTGGCCATATTTTGTATTATAAAACAGCTGAAAATACAGTCGTCCTGGAGCTGTGCTGGAGTATAGCTTACATAAGCCAGTAGTTTCCACCTAGATAGTGCATTTTGGGAAGTCTTAAAATTAAGTGTTCTGCTGGGAGCTGGAAGTGGTGCTCCTGTACCAATTGACCATGGCTGATGAAGTGTGAAAACTGACATCTTTTCCTGTGTCAGGAACATCTAATTTGCAAGACGGGAAAGAGCAATAGGGAACAAGTTGTCATTTCTTCAAGTATGCATTCACAATGATAGCAATTCATAATTCATTTTAGAATTGATGAGACTTATGCGAAGCTATTGATGAGAACATGTATTGCTAGGTAATTCCTAAAGTGGTGATTTTTTTTTAAGTCTCAGTGGTTTTCTCTGCTGTTATATCCTGAATATGATATTAGAAAACAAAAAAGCATATTAATAATATCATTTATTTATACAAAGATGTACTTGTTGCTAAGCTTCACTCAGGTTTTGGCAAGACAATCCCAAGTCAAATTTTGCCTATAAAACTATTATTTTTTAATTTTTTAGGCTGAAAAAAAAAAAGCAAGTTTGAGTCTGTATAAAGCAAATATAGTCAAAAGGTCATAATCTTTAATTTAAAACATACTGTGTATGTTTTAAATTTAAAAAAAAATATCTACACTACTTGATTCAATGCCTCCTAATTTTTGTATTCTTGTTTTGTCTTGCCTCCTACTTTGTTGAAAAAGCCTCACTATACTTATACATCTTATTTTCTAGGTAGTATAAATGTTGTGTCTTCTCTAACTTAGCAAGAAGTACTTTTGTGATACGCCTCTATCTTAATGATGTTCTTGTTCCAGCTGAAGTCACTGATGAATTCTTTTCACTGTCTGATAGTACTTTCAGGCTAATCCAGTGTTTTTAATAGTTAGAATACTGAGGTTACAGAAGATTCCTGCCAATTCTTAGCTCTGAGGAATAATCCTTTATTTTAGCAGCATTGTTTCCCAAGCAGATACACCAATTAAGTATGAGAAAGGGTAAAATCAGGACTCTAATTAGGTCATGTTTAATCCTGTTTTACAGCCACTGCTTACTATGTAGACACAGGCCCAAGCCCTTGGAGTGGAATGTATTGATTTCTGTATGGAGATCAGTGTGTATGAAAAGATCATTAGCGCTGCAAAGATCCACCCAAAAGTTAGCAAACACCAGAATTAAGGTTAGTGGTCCCAGTGCAGTTTAATATCCTTTGGTGAGAACGTTGCAATCATGTAAAATGCTATAGGACTGCAGCTCCTCTCACTGCATGGGATAATCCCTGTGAATGAGACTGCTTTCCTCACCTTGAGCCCTATCCCAGTTCTTACCTTCCTCCAGACACAACATTTTACTGTCACCCAGCTCCTTGTCCTCCGAGCTGTAGCAAGGTGTTCTCGCACTCAGCATCTCTTCTTCTCCCTCCTTCCCCTACCTGGATCCTCCTAGTTACTGCTACCATCTTTTGCTCACCAGCTGCCGTGGACCACTCAGCACAGGAGACCTGAGAAGGACTACTGGACACCCTTGCCAGAATGATTGTGGCATTTTGTGCCGCCATTGGGGGTACTTCTTTCATTGCTCCTGCTATGGGCTTGCTTTATCCATTTGCTCCCTCTCCTGCAGGCTCAGCTCTTACCATCGTGCGTTTGACCAACATAGTTGCCTTCACCCCAACCTGGGCGTAGTGATGGGTCACTGCAAGCAGGAGGGAGAACGTCATTGCTCATGGCTCTGCTGGTTGGCTTTGACCATGGTACAGTACAACTGCTCCACAGCTGCAGAGAAGACTGAATGGAGCCTGGCATGAACAGGGGAGTAAAATCTGAGATACAGAGATTCTGAAAACAAATTTTTCAGAGGCGTAGCAGGTAGCAACATTTGAACCAAATTTTGTAGACAGGAAAGAGCACATCCCTGATAAGGAAGTGATTCTTCTACCAAATTTAGCATCAGTTGTACAAGAAGGTGACAGAATTTTTCTAAGCGAGGATGGTAAAATGTCACGTGTTGGTTTGTTTTTGTAAATAATTTAAAAAAATTTTTTCCTATTGTGATTTTCAAGGGTAGATGTTTGACAAGAATCCATTTCCTTTACATAAACAAAGAATCACAACATGAGTCATACACCCATCTTCAAATTTTTGGCCGAAGTGATTGAAGTTCAGGAAGTTAACAAGTAACTGAAAAGTAAGGTTTTTAATGGGCAGCCACCAGATAATCCCAGAAGTGGTGCTACAACCTCAGCAAAACATAGATAGAGTTTATTCATTTGTGCAACTAGTGAAGCTTTCTCAAGTTCCCCATATTTAGTTGCTAGTTGCTTAAGTTTGGGGGAGGGAAGAGAAGGCATGTTGTATACATTATAACAGAAATTGTCTCGAGGATTTGGAGGAGTCTTAAAGATGAATTCTTATTCAAGTCTAATGATAATAATAATGGCTCTTGTTTAAGGTAGGTGGTAATTCCACTTAATGAGAACTTTTACCAATGACTGTCTTTTTCACAGAGCTCTTTTTAACTCCTCTGATCATTGCTTTTTGTATTTCTTTTGGCTGTGACACATGCATAGAAATCTAATTGTAGTTGTTGCTACCTTTCAGGCTATGTGAACTTACTTGTTAATTGCTGTGAACAGTATGATCCAATAGGTGTATGCCATTTCTCCCTTTCTTTGGTAATTACCTATCAACAGGTACCATTTCATGCCAGTGTACTATGTCACAGCCTTTCACATCCTTGCTAGCTCAATGGATATATTCAGTGTTAGAAATATATGTGGCACTATGGTTCCCATGCACTTACATGCAATTTTTTGGGAACATTTGGATTTTCATGAACTGTGCAGCTGCTGGGGAAGCAGCATTAGTGTTAAATGATACCTATTAGCCAGGAATTCTTCTTACTGAGGATAGAAAGCATTCTGGTAATATCCCAGTTAAAAAGCTACTGTTACGGTCTCTAATCTTGCCACCTCAGAAGAAAATTGCTAGCAATGTCAGCAGTAGCCATATTCATCTCTACTTTGCAGTTAAAGACTTTGGAGGAAATTTGGTCAGTATACCAAGCATGGAATTTAGGCTATTCTTCTGCCTGTTAATCAGACACACAACCTTCCTCTTAACAGGCGCTCTCTGAAAGATTTTTCATTGCTGAACTAGGTTTGGTCATAAACAAGTTAATCACGTGCAGCCTAGACCACTGAGGGGAAGTGCACTAGCCCGACCGTCAGGAGAAAAGACTACTCATTTGGAATTCTTTTGGGGGGCTCCTGACAATGATGTGAAGAAAAGTATCAAATAATCTAATAGGAGTGCATCTGTACAGGGAGAGTATTGGTGCTGAGAACCTGACACCCATACCATAGGCATTTTGGGTGGGGGTTACTTGGGAAAAGCCCTAGTCCAGTCCCACGGATAGAATAGCTGCACATTAGAGTACAGTAGCAGCACTCCTGGGGCACAATGTCTCTTAGTTTCAACTGAGAAGAAGTCAGTTTGCACACTCAAACTGCTCTGTGATGTGAACCAAGCAGATAAATTAGGACGATCAGGAGATTTGCTTCAAAATTGTACCCTTGATCCAAACAAAAATGCTAAACCAGATGCACCCAAAGTATGTCAGTGTTAGAAGTACATTGCTACATTTAGATCTCCTGTGCCTGACTGGCTACCCAAGGAAAGAGTGTAAAGAGCTATACCCACATCTGCCTCATTTCAAAGAAAGCTGTTTTCCTGTGAAAAAAGTCAAGGCAGTGTTTCCCAGCAATATTTTTGACAGCTTCTACACTGGCTTGAAGTGGTGGTAGATGCGAGCAGAGAACAGGTACCCTGTAAAGCCTATTCTTTTTATACTGGAACTAAAGTTCTAGGCAGACTTTGGCCTAGTCCTTGATACCACTTCCAAATACAAGCTTACATGTGGCTAGATAGAGGGATTTGAAAACTTCCTAAAAACATTTATGTCTGGTTGTTTCTCATGCATACAAATTTGGCCCATCTCTCTTAATTCATTAGAAAAGTCATCTCAAAGAAAAAAAAGATATATAATTACGATCAAAATGTAATCCTCAAAGTAACTTAAATTCCTCTGGTATTAATTGAACAGGATTTTAAGAAGATTCAAAATACTTTCCATCAGGGATGAAGTATATTTAATATTTTATTGCAAAATCTCTTGTTCCTTAATGTCAGGTTAGAAGATATTGGACATGGAAAAGAAAGGCTAATGACTAATCTATGTTAGCTTATTTTCCTGAAATTTGCTACTGTGGGAGTACTAATGTGCATAAATTGTTAAAGCATTGTTAACCACTTTTTATGTATATCTTTTCTGAGTGGGGTTAAATAAGCTGGTAGTTAAAATCTGTAGCCTATACTAACTCCCACTATAACTTACAGCAGTATTAGCAAAAGCGAAGCATTCTGCAAATAAAAGGCCAGGAGAGTTTTACTCCCAAATGTAGAGATTTACAGACAAATCCACAATAAAAGTGGAAAATTATACCTGTGTTGGGCAAACTTAAAAGGCACCTATTCATATTGTGATTTGGAAGAATCCTCTAATTCTAACCAGTTACCCTCTCTTCATCTAATCTCAGATGTACAGTCAGACTCAGTAGCAAGATCTACGGAGATTAAAAACTAAAGTGTATTAACTCCTCAGGCTATGCTGCTGTCAAAAGACAGCAAGACTTTTCCCATACATACTCTGCAAGTGTGATGTGCAAAGACGCCAAGAAGTGTTTTCACGAGAATTGATGGCAGTTGGGGCTACAACTACAGAAGCTCTCTGTTCACAGGAGAAAGGTAGATGGTAGGTTGGTATACATTCAATTCCATACAGTTCTATACAGTATAGTGTGGGAAAGACAAGACAAATGAAGTAAAGGTTGACTATTTTACGGCTATGTTCAACTATTCAGAATAGTGTTTCTAAGCAATTATGTTATGTTACACGTTTTCTTCACTTTTACATGTAGAAGTTTTGAGTAGCAGATAGTAGAACAAAAGCAACAGAAATGTGTAGGGATATATGCAAGTATTCCCCCGTAAATGAGGTACCTGCTAAAACAGAAGCAGCTGTCTTACCTGAATCTGAAAAACTGCATGTAAGGAGCAAATTACCACATGCACCAGAAAGAAAGAAAAAAAAATCTGTAATGGGCAACAATAAAATAGCTTGGCTCTTTAACTGTATTTATGCGTGCCATTCTACTTCGTATCACTGAAGTCAATAGAGAGAAAAGCTCCTGGCCTTTTGGACTACTGGATCTAAGACACAATAAAGAAAAAATAGAATAGACTATTACCATAGAAAATTACAACATGACTCTTAAAAACTTCGCCAAGTATGTGGAATAGATTAGCAACATCCTATCTACAGTGAGATTCTTCTTTACTTCTTTTTTTATTTTATTTGGAATCTATACCTAGACATATAATGACGATTGAAGAATCAAGCTGTAAAAGGTGGGATTAGAAGGCAGAGCCATTTTGTCTGATGGCAAGCAAATGAATTGGGAAAAGAAGAACCTGTTTGCCTTATAAGAAGACCCCTTTAACATCATGGCAGTGTATAGGTGTTATTAAATTGCACTTATATCCATGTAGCTTTACACTTCCAGAGCAAGCAAAGCCTGCTTCTTGCAAGTATTTTTTTCCCACTTTTGTTTCATAATACGTCAATTTTTTATAGTCTTTTCTACTCATTTGTCTGCAGAATTTTATATTCACTTCAGTGAAATATGTAAAATATAATATTATGACAACTGCAAAAGAATATTAAAAAAATAAAATTTATCAAAGCCAGTATAAGCATTAAATTTTTGTTTCACTAAAGGAAACACAGTAGGGAAAAAATGAGAGGAAAAGCCAATCAAGGCTGTCACACTAAGTTAAAATAAATGAGGAGTCTGAGAATTTTCTCTTTACCCACCTAACTGGAGATCTATTAATATTTCCATGTGACACATATCTATGGTGTTTTGTGGGAGGACTATGCTTTTATAATACATAAAGGAATCAGATTTCTCAGTAGACCTATTTAGTATTTCCTATTAATAACCACATTATCAGATTTAACAAGGGATTGTAATACAATTCTTCCATTTGCTAGGGACATTTATTAAAGTACTGATAAACTTTATAATTTTACTGAGGTGCAAATACAGATGCTACTACATTTTTAAGTACTTTTCCAGATCTGGCACTTTTAACAGTATCTTTCAAATTTTAATTGTGACAAGTTCCATCAGCAATGGAACTTTTATGCAGCAGTTTCCACTAAGTTTTTCCCCCTTGAAGACATGTAAAATAAAATGCACACAAAAGCCTTTATAAATAAAGCATATATACTCTGAAGTTAGACAGAAAACATATCAGTCTTATGTAGTGACTTAGTTCCAATACCTATGTCATGCTGACTGTTACTTTTGGAAAATAAGGTATTTTTAAACTGAGCTATAAAATCTAAGTATGTCTTCAAATTTGAAAGAAATCACTCATTGCCTTGATACATTTTGAGCTAGAAATCATCCATAATAATGTTAATATTCTGCAAGGATGGAGTGAATGAGGATGCTTTTGTTATGTAGTAACAATCTACCACTGGGAAAATAGTATCGGGAGAGGAGCCCAGTCTCCTCGACCATCCATGTCTCCTGTTCCCCTGGATCATCCATTACTGAGGGTGGGGAAAATGTGAAACAGGAAGGAAATGAGCAACTCGGATAGGAGTAGAGTAGCTCAGCTTGATGGAGCCATAGGAAACAGTGTGGGAACCCCACTCACCCACCCAGTACCCAGCCCTCAGAACCCCCCAGAGTCCAACAGAGCCCCCAGGTACCCTGGAGTGCTCCTAATAGACTCCCAAACTACCCAGTACCTCCCCAGTGAACCCAGTACCCCCTAAAGCTCCTATATACTCCCTCAGTGCCCCCAGTACCTCTCAGAGCCCCCCCAACACTATTCTAGAGTCCTGCAGTACCCTGAGTACCCGGTACCCTGCCAGAGCGCCCAGTACCCACCCTGTATTCAGTGGCACTCCTTAGGTGACCACCATCATTTGCTTCTAAGCACTGTTATCTGTCTCAGAAGGCCTCCTCAAAATCCTTGAATACATAAGAGCTCTTGGCTTTTGATTGTTCCAGAAGCAAAAAAGGTAGCATGTCTTTTCCAAGGTCAGGGAATCAGTGAAATAGCAGTCTGTTGCCAGGCCCATGTATTACTCATAAAATCATCCTTGTCTTTTTGTGCCTGGAGAATTCTTTTCCTCCTTTCTCCTCCCAAATCATTTTTTCTCCCTATTTTTCTCTCTTGCTTTTTTCAGGTTATCTTTCCTCACTTAACCTCTGACATTCTCTGATGCTATAAAAAAGGACAAAAGGCAAGAGCCGACAGGAACCAGCACAGTCAGACTCTTGTCCTTGTCCAGCACTGCCTTTTAATTTGTGGGAGAGAACAGTAGGAGAGATCATTTCATGCTGCGTATATTGCTGACATGCGGAGTCAGGAAAAACAGACACACTCATGACTTCCTTTGAGAGTGACTTCCTCAGCCAGGGTACTATTCCCTTAATGAAGCAGCCACACAGTGCTAGGGCAGCCCAGCAACTTTTACTGTAATATTTAAATCCTGTATGCATGGCAACTTTTTTTTTAAATTATCAGAATAAAAAATAGCTCAATCTTTCTAATTTATTTGCAAAAGTCCTATTTTTGTCACAACTGCCTTATTTTAAATGTAAATGTCCCAGATTTAGTTTTTTTAACTTGAAGAGGAGGTGTAATGTAGAAGATCCAACAATTAAAACTATGCAAAATCCACTTTCATGTCTCTGAATGTTTCTGTATTCTTTCAGATGTTCTGACTTTAAATTCCCCAAATCAAGATAAGCACATGAAAGGCTTGGCCTATTCTGCCTTTCACATCATTAAAATGTAGTGCTGTTCTTAGGATAAGCTTTTTTTGCTGTCTGATAAATATTCATAAAAGTCAATGAATGCAATTCAGCAGAGTTCTGTAATCTCGCAAATAACTTATTTCTAAAAATCTCATCAGCTCTGCTAAAATTGCCTTTACTTTTATACAATTTTCTCAGCTAAAAAAAAGTCACTACTTAGAGTTAAGCATTATATTGTTTTATATTACTGGCACAGAATTATTAGAAAGTCTCTTTTAGGTTTTTTTTTCTTTTTTATTCCCTGTGATAACAATAATGGTGCAGAAGCTGGTAGATGCTGAAGCAACACCAGAACGGTAAGGAGCAGTGCAAGGTCCTATAAGGATCCCAGGTCTGTGCCCTGCCTATAGTCAGAGAGAATTAAATGATGTAATTTATATGGAAAGTGCTGTTTGGTTTAGGTTGGATCGGTGTAATTTGCATAAAGCAAACTTAAGCAAGACACAAAGATTTGAATTCAACTAAAATATATTTTATTGTAGACGTTATCAAGACAATCTTCCTTGAAGTTTTTATTTTAAAGCACCCAAAAAAGTAAAACAGGAGAGTAGCCAACGATAAACTGACCCTACAGTGATGCTGACAACGTATCTCGGGGTTGAGCTGCTGTCACTTAGCCTGTTAATGTTTGATCACTTTGAAAAGCAGCTTTCCCACTGGGGTGGTTCTCCCGGCACGCATTTGCATTCCAGCTCTTGCCGTCATCAAATCAAGCGTTTTTGTCAGGCTGTACCTTGTAACTACATTGATTACGATTTTGACATTTGAATGACTCTTTTTTCCCAGACCTGTTTAGCAGCAGAGCTATTTTCAGGGCAATCTGCATTTGCAAACAGGATGAAATTACAGAACAGGAGAACAGGTTGTGGTGCTGTTCATTAAATGACCACAGAAGTACACCTGACACAAGTGTTACAACTGGTGCTTCTCCTCCAGTTCGGTAAGGGCTGAAAAAAGAGTTGGAATTGAGGAGTGGTCATGAAGGTGAGTGTTATCTTCTAGTCCTCTCTGCTAGCAGACCCCAAATTACATCTCTAAGGTCATCCCAGGCCTACTGTTGCACAGCCATTTTCAGGGCAGCCTGCCTGCTTGAGAGTCTCTTTGGGAACCTTAGGAAGTCTCCGAGTCGAAGTAAGGACTTTCACTTTTTCATGCTGACAGTCATAGTCTAAACTATGTTTTTGCCTCCGTCACGTATGGCCTGGTGAGTCAGACCCACGGAACAGCCTCAATGGGCATTTTTCTATTTCTGCCGTTGAGGCCAGAGGACAGGTGAAATGCATGACCCCATCTTCCTCCCCGTTTCACTCCCTGGTTGAGGGGATAAAAACACGGCTGGAGTTTGCCACCTGCCTCCCCAGGTGGTGGGGACAGACTTGGAGAGAGGTTCCCACCTCTGGCCCGGGGCCTCGCAGTGCCGTTCCTGGGGGCAGTGCCGGTAACCTCCTTCTCTTCCAGCCTTCCGGGTGCTATTCCTCTGCGGGGGATCGCTGGTGACACGATACCCGCGGGGAGGGGGGAGGAGACGG
>NW_008795918.1:2938668-2944914 GCF_000699145.1 Aptenodytes forsteri
GCGCGGGGGGGGGGGGGGGGGGGGGGGGCGGGGGGTCGAAGCGCAGCCTTCCCGCCAAAGTGCCCCTCGCTGGCGGCGGTGGTTGCGGCCCTGTCCCCGCCCCCGCGGGATGCCGCCATTTCCTCAGTGGTACGGCGCTCTGGGGTGGCTTCAAGTTCTGGTAAACCGCTCCCCTTGCTTCGGGTTTACAGCGGTACATGATACCTGGGAAAGACGGGTGTCTAATTTCTGACATTATAGGATACGGACTGTAAAAGGGGAGTTGTTCGGGGGTAAGGTGGGATTGATCACCAGGCCTTTGTAGTGTTTGGTTGTCCGACTGTGGATGTGTTCAACATAAAAATGAAAATTTATCAATTCTGGTGAAGAGCAGTTGTCAAACACATTAAATAACCCATAAAAATACTGATGAATATACATATCCATACTGTTTGGAAAAAAAATGATAAAAAGTGAGTTTAAACACCTGTAAAAACAAACGATTAGGCAAGTGACATGCCGTTAACACAGATTTATTTTTTTTTTTTTAATACTGTTTTCTTACTGCTACGCTGGTTTTAAAGAGCAGAAATGATGTTTGAGATAGCTATCAGAATACAGATTTTAATGTTTTAAAATTCATTGGGGTTTACTATATTGGGAGTTCACAATGTGTTTAATTACTCATTTTTTCCATTTGGCATTTGGGTTCTGTTGTTTTTTTTTTAAATAAGACTTGCTACTCAAACTTGTGTGGAGAAAATGAAATTCGAGATCTTTGAGGCAAGGAATACCTTTTGGCTGTGGTGTCAACTGTTAATTGTTACTTTATACTTAAATTCAGATATTTTAGTGCTGTACACAATTGCCAGATGATTATACAAGTCGAATATTGTATTTGGTGTGAGAGATGAAGAAAGTAACCTGTTTCATTGTCCTTCAGAAGTTGTTCTTGGCAGAAAACGGTCATCCTTTTAAAACCTTTGGGACTGTAGCAATTATGATTGTTCCTTGCTTGTAAGTGTGGGTTTTTTTCAGGTTAGGCACTACTCTAGGATAGTATTCCTACTAGGAGGAATGCATACTTTCTCCTGAACAGATCAAGTTAAAGACTTGGGTTTTTCCTCTGCCCTAAATGCATATGTTTTAGTAAATTTGGAAAGGATTTTTGTCTTCCCTGAAACTAAAAAGACATGTACTAAGCTGGATGGATTGTCTTTAAGGTATCCAAAACAATGGCATTAACGCATTACACAGAATTAATAGGACTAATTCTCAGGTAGCTAAGGAAATATCAAATTACCCTAGAAGAGCTTGCGGGGCAAACAAAAAGACAACTTTTTTAGGTAATCATTCAGGTTGGAAAAGACCTTTAAGATCCTAACATTCTTCTTCATTATTGATCTTCTGTTTCTTACTGCACTTTAACTGTCAGCCTTCATTTTTTGTGTGTTCTCCCAAAGATAAAGCGATTTGTTTTTATCCAGGAGCGCTTAAAGGCAAAGATAAGAAAATGCTGTTCTGTGAATAAGTGAGAGAGGCAAAATCAGGGTAAATGAAAGGGGGATTTTGTGAAGAGAACTGTTTAAGAGCACTTCATTTTCTGTTCTAGTTTTATTTCTCTTGAAATCCTTTCAAAAGAAAGGTTGGAAGCTGATACCCCTAGATTCCTACTTCCAGTTTTCACTGCTCTGCTTACTGTTAGTCTTGTCTGCAGCCTGCAGCAGCTGCTTGTCTTTCACTTTGGGCTCCTTCCTTAGTGGTACTATCAGGGCACTATGGCCCAGGACTGGTTTTAGTAAACTTTAGTTGGGGGGGCACACAACAAAAATGGTCTTGAAGCCTCTACTGCAATTCCTATTAGAGAAGCTAGAGACAGTACTACATAGCTGCTTTACAGCTATCATCTCACAGTTAGGATTGACTATGTAAGGCAGTATTAGTTTGCTCTGAAAAGGGTTTCCAGTGAAACGCAAGTCTGTATTGTTTCGCAATTCACAGGTGTAAGCATGGTGGAAGTTAAAACATCAGGCAGACTTCACTAAATAATGGTTTCCGTGACGTTCCCACCGTACTGCGTTCCTTTCCTTTACTGGGGCAAGAACAATCTGGTGGTTCTTTTGCAGAAAGGATTTCTGTTAGGATCACTGTGCACTGTGTTTGTAGGCCAAGAGTGTTGTATTGAAAGACTAGTCTTCGAGTGCTATTCTCATCGTTTGTAATGGGCTTGTTGATTTTATGTGGTGGAATTATGGGTGCTTGGCACTTGGAAAATGAAGCAGAAGCTGTTGCAGAGCAGAGTTTTGTAGATGTGTGTGAGAGTGCAGGTTGAGTTGAAAAGGTGCTTTCTATATAGGCTTAAATTAAGGGGCTTCTAGTAGGTGTAAATTAATCTCTGAAATAGAATTCATAACTTGGGATTCATACAGCAGTGTGCTGTGCAAAGAGAAAAACTAACATTGGGGGATTAGGCCCCAGATGTCTAATTCAGAAAGGTATTAAAATAAAAGTCAAACTTCAGACCATAGTGTATTCCGTAAGTTACTGAATTGCTTAAAACTAAGCTTATGTTTAAATACTTTGAGCTGCATTTTGAATAAAAATACGTGGTTAATGTTCAGTTGTTCTGCATTCGCTGTGCCTCCCAAAAAATTCTGTATGTATATTCTGTTGAGATTTTTTTTTATTTAATAGCTTATAACATGTAAGATACTGAAAATATTTTCTTTCAATTAGCAGACCACAAATCAGACACAAACAGAATCTTTGTCTTCATCTCCCAACACTGTGTCACCGGTGCCATTAAATAATCTGACCAGTGCTCCAAGGTTTGGAACAGTTACTCCAAATCGCATCTTTGTAGGAGGAATTGATTTTAAGGTATTTTTTTTCCTAATTTTACTACTAAATGATAATTTATAACCCTATAAAAATCAGTAGGAAAAAATGTGAGGCATAATCACATGTGTTTGTTTAGGTGGTAAGTGCCCTTCACTGTGATGTTCAAATCAACAGTAGAGAATAAAGCTTTAAGCCTTGATTTGTGTAACTGTACTACAAAGTTGACTCTGTACACCTAGCTGCTAGAAGCTTTTGATGTACTGGTTCTTCAGAATTTTCTCTCTTCAAAGAAGGTGGCTTTTGTAATCAGCAGAGCTTGTGGTAGAAAAGTATGTAGAAGTTTTTTTTTATTGTGTATAACACAGTGTAATTTAATAAACCATAAACACAA
Organism: Aptenodytes forsteri; assembly: GCF_000699145.1. Taxonomy (NCBI): domain Eukaryota; kingdom Metazoa; phylum Chordata; class Aves; order Sphenisciformes; family Spheniscidae; genus Aptenodytes; species Aptenodytes forsteri. The sequence goes on from NW_008795918.1 coordinate 2,941,880, forward strand.
TGTTATAGATTGCAAACAGAGCAAATGTCAGTAGCTTCAGTTCCTCTAGCACTTTTCTTCCAGTTCATACAAAGAAGGAGCTACAGTGCATGTATTCTTCACTTACCATAGTAATTTTCTTAAAAGCAAGTGTTTGTTTTAAAACAAATATTAAAGCTTCTGTGGACGATTTGCAGTACTGATCTGAATTCTTAGAATGTTTGTGCCTTTGCATATGCCCTAAAAACCTCAAATAGCAGTGAATATTGAACCATTCTTACATTGTTCAGTCACTTTGAACATTTGTAGCAAGATATGCACCAGACCTTTATACCAGCTACTCTCATTTTTCTTCCTTACCACTTTAGAGAATAAGTTAAGTCATTGACTTTTGTGAAACATTGTTGGTCTACTTAGCTGTTTCTTTGTTCCCACCAACAGTATCTTCTCTGCCTTAATCCTCCTAGGCTGAGGACCTTTTGAGCACTGACTCAGATGAAGAGGAGGAAGAATGACAATTCACTCAGGCTATTTTGCATAATAAATACAAGAAATTCTAGGATCTTCTGGCTCATTTGGCTGAGATAATTCACACGGAGGCGTTCATAATACAAGACATGTTGTATGAGGTCTTCAGTATATTTGGGCTTTAGCAAAGAGGCACAGTAGCTTTTTGCATTAATTGTAAGCAAATTACTAGAACTGTAAAAAGACCTGTCTCACTCTATTCTTTCTTCACTGCAATTTCAAAGGTTAAAACACTTTTCTGCATAACGTATCAATATTCTTGTTAATTGTCATGTTTATTGTTCATTTTGAAGGGTCTCTTGACTTTCTGGTTCAGTCACTGATAGGTCAAAATCTATTATGAATCTTAATTTCAACAATAGGAATTAAGTGTATTTGTATCTCTAAGCATAAAGAAGATAGATTTCGTTGGGAAAGGAAATAGAAGGGATGAAACCTCTGTAGACATTTTACCTGCTCTTCCATTTCTATGACTCTTGATAGCAAGTAGAGCCTTAAATTTCTGTTCAAATCATAGGATGTATATGTCAGTCTTGGATTGTTTGTTATTGGCAATCTTATGGTAAAAAGCATTGATTTTTGTTGGTTTTTTCCCCCCAAAGGTCTTATTCAAGTCAGCTGGGGGGAGGGGAGGGTGGTAAAAAAGCTATTTATTTATTTTTGTGAAAAAGGGAGACACTTAATCAACAAAAGTTATTTGCTTTCCAGCAAGCTCTTTTATCATTTTGCCAGACGCTTCCATTTGGTCTGTCACCATAGCAGTGATTCCTATTTGTAAAAGGAAATGTCTGGCCTCTTAAATTTAGAGAAACAATTCAGTAAGAGAAGTTACAATTGGGTACACTTTCATATTGGTCTGAAGAGCTCTTTCTTCAGTGGTGTGTGCCATGTATCTTTGACATATGTGAAGGCTTAACATTAGCCTTTCTTAAGAATCTGACAAGTGCTTTTGTCCTGTCATGAGCAGGAAAAGGTAAGTCCTGAATGTGTTTCTGGCAAGCTTCTAGATACCATGTTTGTCCGATACTTGCAAACTTCACTGTGAATCATAGAATAGTGTTTCCTTCTTATTCCCCTTCAGTACACTGCTCTGCAGATAAACCTTTGGCTTTCCAAGTTTATAGTCTTGTGTAGCCATGCTTCATGTCCTTGAGGTGTTAAATGACACTTTCAGGCCTGATCAATCTTAAGGGCTCTTTGGTTGTTTCTTGGCATATTTTAGCCTTAAACTATTTTGTTTCAGGTTCTTTTTCTCAGCTTTGTGAAGCAGCTGAGCTGCATGTAACATATGGAGCTTAAAAGAAGCAATCCTTCAGAAATGGGAAATTTTATCTATAGGCCTTTCATTTCTAAGCAGATACATTTTGGTGTTTATTGGAGAAAATTTTAAAGGAAAGGAAAATCTCCACTATGAGTCTTTTGTACTTTGTACGTGTTTTTCATTACTCAAGAATGTGGCAACACTTTAGCATATGCTGTAGAATTGGTTTATATAAGCTATCAGTTGTTTGGCTGAATCTGTTTTCCTATGTACGCAGGCTTTCACACTTCTATTTAGGTGCAAGGCATGATCATCTATTCAAGAGAGTGGTTCTGGACTCCAGTCAGAAATTTTTTAACCTTTCCATGGTGGGTAGTTTCTCAAGAACCAGTGCAGGCAGTTTCCAAGGAGAGAACACAACTACTGAGCTGTAATAAAACATGAAGTATTTAATGCCTGTTCAGTGCATTTGTATCTGTTGTTACTCCTCATGCTTTCAGAGTGGCTGAGTATTTTTCTAATATTTTAATGCCTGAATACTTGGATTAGTGAGGGAGATAAAGCAGTCTTCTACTGTCATTGCTATCTGCTGGACTTAGAGGTTGTAGCAAGCAAGCTGCATTATTTCTTTTTGTAAAATTTGTCTTGAGGGTAGAATTATTCAAAAAGAGCATTAATTTCATATTCTTTCCGGTTATGAAAGTTGTTTAAATTAGGTTTTGTTTCTCAAACTTAGACGAGGCAGATAAGCCTTTGTACAGGAGAGGATGTACGAAATTGTATACGTGCAGTTAAAAACAATAAGTCATTCACTTAGAGGTAAAATGGTACTTCTGACACACATCTTTAAAATAACGAAAAGTATAGATGAATACAGAAATTGCTTGAAGCATATAGAGATCCATGCATATAAGCATACTTCTTCCAGCACTAGGTATAGTATTAACTATGGACCATGTAGAACAACACTTGAAAATCTGAAATGTGGTATTTAGGGCACCATATTTGATATATGCTTACATTGTTAAAGAAAACCAATTCATAGAAGGTAGACAAGTGTTCACATAGCTTAGGTGTGCCTTTACATTAGGAACTTGTCTTCTTCCATGCGTACTCAGAAGGGAACAGTTTCCTCCAAGTGGATTTAGACCATTCTCCATTCAAAGGACCTTTTCTTACTTAATTTATAAAAGGAAGTTCCTGTGGTGTGCCTATACATATTTTGCGTCTTATATTAAATATATTTTAGAAAGAGGGATCTTTGGTA
>NW_008795918.1:2944929-2958277 GCF_000699145.1 Aptenodytes forsteri
TGGTAAATTAGATGGATTTGACCCTTATGTTACTGTGGTTTAGTGGGTGATTTTTTCATATGTGACCTATGCATATCCTTTATGGAAGCCTACATACTCTGCTGTTTTGAAGTTTGAAAACATTGCAGTGATGTTTCATATTGTAAACAGTGCTCTAGTATGTAATTTACAGGAACTGAAATTCAGATCTAGTAAAACTGCTTCAATGGTCTTGCCTGTAAAGGGATAGTTGTTATGTAAATCCACTAAAAGAGGAATTTTAATATTTTAGTGGTTTTCTAGCATTATTGCTGAATTTGAAAATGCAGTAATTAAACAGGGATGCTGTCCTCTTGCTGTGAGCCTCATACATTCTCATTCTTTCTTCCTATCCAGGTTTATAATTAGTTTGTAGCAAACTTTATCCTGTAGAAGTCTTATGGTAAATATTTATTGAATAACTATGCAAACCAACTTTTCTTTTTTCCCCCCCTTGATTTACTGTACTAGACTAATGAAAATGATCTGAGGAAGTTTTTTGCTCAGTATGGCGGTGTGAAAGAAGTGAAGATAGTAAATGACAGAGCTGGAGTATCAAAGGGGTTGGTATAGTAGAATAAGCATGTTGTGGGAATTGAAAATATAATAGAAAGCTGACTGACTATAGTAAATTTGATTATGATTTTCATAGCTCAGAATATTATTAATTTTATGTCATTGATGTTCCCAGTTATTCTGTGTATGCAAAAATCTGCTCTTGCCCACTAATGTCTATGTATAAATGTCTTTGTAATTTGCATAACTAAAATTCTGTGGTCATGTTATTATGTAAGATGAAGCTGTGTGCAACTAGGAAAAACTCAATAGTCCTTTAGGTTTTTTATTATAGTAATAATTTAAGTAGATAATCCTATAAAGGTAACTTAGTTATTAAACATCTATATTTCTACTACTGAAAGCCAATGTGGAAAGGAGCCTAAGAATGGAGGAAGAGGTGAGATACACCTGATTGTGCCAGAGTGCATGGCAATAACTGAGTTTTTCTGTGAAGATTTTTTGGAACGAGAACACAGGGGAAAAATCTGACAATGAATCATGATTGCAGAAAAGGGGACTAAGACTGGAAGTCAACAATAGAGAAATGCCAAAGAGCAAAACTGGAGAAAGATTAAGACTGGGTAGTAAAGTTGTTGCTAGAACCCAAAGGACGGTGAAAGAAATAAGATGGGGAACTGAACTGCCACAGAAGGGTGGAAAGAGGGCTGAAGCAAAAAGGAATGTGCATGAGAATTTGTACCTGTAAAGTTCACTTAAAGTTCACTTTGGTCAGAAGTTCTCTTCTGCGTAGTAAGCCTGTGGTGTCTGAATCTCATAATTTTAATGCTGTCAGCGCTTAACATATATCAGCAAATTACACACTGAGCTGCAGGTCTTAGCATAGAGTATACACCTGCATGGCATGTTGGACTTGGTCCTGGTCCCAGATCTGTCACCAAGCCTCTTACTCTTTTACTGAATTCCAAGAAATATCTGAGACTTGCAATACATGTGTCCGTATAATACAATAACCCACAAATATCCAATTATTATGCAGCTGTGATTGCCAACATATGTCTCACAGTAAATATGTTGGAAAATAATTACTTTCAATGGTGTTGGGATTTCTATTTAAATCCAAGCACAGGCTTCACTGCTTCTCATTGACAAGTGATTTAAGAAACTTACAAGTTTGCGTGATTGATTATGTCTATTAGTTTATTGTCCAGATAGCACATAGAATGAAAAGTCTGTGTAGGTAAGGTCCCAAGCTAGGAAAATAGTTTGTGTTCTTTGAACTTGGAAATGTTTCCAAATTTGTTTAGAGAAGGCAATACAGGAAAAGCCCACAGATGTAGAAGTATAGTTGGTCAGAGACCTACTGGACCTCTGTACTCAAATAAGCATGGAAATGCTCACAAAGAATGATATGTTGTATTGCAAAATGTGATCTGCTGGCTGGAATGACAGAGGCCTTCTTGGTATCTTCTGAAATCTGACCATGAGAAATGAGCCATGAACCTAAGAAATTAGGCATACAAAACTACTAAAAGACTTCAAAAAAAGATTTGTTAATATTCAGAAAGTTGAAGTTAATTGGGGGGGGGGTGCAGGAATCCATTTTTTTGTATGTATGTGTTGTGGTACAGACTTTAATTATAAGATCAGATACTTTACTTCTGCACAGGCAGTGCCACATTCAGTGGCCTAGATTTCTCTGAGAATTAATTGAGGGAATTTGGTACAGCAGGAGTTCTGTGTAGAAAGCCCGTTTGATTTGTTGCCACAGTTAGAAGAGGTATGGTGAAAGAGACATACTGTCTCATGAAGTATGAGAACTTCATCCTTAATCACCACAGAGCTCTTGTTTAATGCTAGTCATGTCAAGAATGGCAAGAATAATTCACAGATAAACACTGTCTCTGCATTGCTGCTTTTTCTGAGAACTCAATATACTGGATAGTGCTTGTGGAAGTGTGGAGCATTCACAGTTGTTGCTGAACTAGGTGGGAGCTGTGCTATAAAGTATAGTATAAAAAAAAAAATAACATCCCAAGTGTCTTATCTTGGGCACCCGTAACAAGTGAGAGCTTCAGATCAATATCTCTGTTTAACAGAAATGAAGGAACTAAAGACATACACTGAGTAACAAGGACAATAGAGAGAGTTTTGCATAGCTTTCTATGTGGGCTACTCATTCACTGCATAGAAACAGTAATATATGATGACGTACTTAAATATATTAGTAAGTAGACTATAACAAGGATGTTAGTTTAAGATTACAGTTGTTACTGCAATCTTTATTTCTACGATTGATTTTTTTTCCCATTAGTTTGCCTTTTAATGTCACTTGTACTATATATGAAGTAAAAATGTGCAATGTATATGAATATGAACTTCAGTGACTTAGCTTCTGTAATTTTTATTTAGATATGGCTTTGTTACTTTCGAAACACAAGAAGATGCACAAAAGATTTTACAAGAGGTAAGTGATAGTCTCCATTATGATTATCTCTTAAATGAAATACTTCATTTCATATTAGACACTAAGTAGCCCTGGTTGTCTGGTCCTCTTCTGTTTGCCAACTTGCATTTGAAGATCTGTTAAGTTTGGTCTCTGTAGTTAAGAAGATGGCTTAGAGAGATCTAAGATAAGATTTATACTGAGATTTTCTGGAACTAGGGAAGGGAGTTGCCAGTTCATAGTAGAGCTCTTTACTTTCTTAGTCTATGTGTGGTCCATAGTACATATAGAGCTATAAAGACTCTATCCTTCAAAATTGCTTTCATTTGTTTTACTAGGAAATCCATTGCTGTCAAGATTTTGTGGGGAGTTGGGAAAGATAACTGCTGTCTTTTATTCTGACATGTTTGATTGTCAGAGCTGACGTAATTCTTTTCAGGAATAACTTGATTCACCTGAATTCTTAAACAATGAAGCTCATTTTATGTCCGTGTAGTTGTTGCTTCTCCTCTTAGCTACATTACTGTCTTGATGCTCCTTGTAGAACCTCCCTTGAGACATGGTTAGCTCTTCAGCTGTATGTTAGCTCCTCAGTTTGTTTTGTTTTTTAAATGTGTGCTCCATGTTCTCGTTGGAATGTATTGGAGAGATCTGTTGTTCAGGATCTATTCATACATGTGAAAGTATCCAGATGCAAGGGGGGGAACCAAACCAGAAAACAGTATCCACGGCTTGCAAATTGCATTCTCCCAAATATAAAACTAGTTAAAATGTTGAAATACGGAGCCTTTGTTGGAAATTCATGTATTAAAATTCAAAATAAGAGCTGGGACATTTTCAAAGACACTTTCAGAGTGTTTTCAAAAAATATGGTTTTGTGGAGCCAGAGAGTATACAGACAGGAACTTCTTTGAGTCAGCTACTTTTTTTCCCCTGGTTTTTATTGTTTTATTTCTGTGAACTAGAATACCAATGGTACTGAGTACCATTGTGAAAATGGCTTAGGATTTTTGCCTCTGTTGTAACTGAAAAGCTGCTCCATGTGAAGTCTTACTGGTGTCTCATTCAATGATACTAATGCTTTTTTGTCTACTGCAAGTGCTTTAACTTAGATGTCCTACAATTCTATCACCTTTTTCATCTTTGCATCATACTGCTATCTCATATTCATCTTAAGATCAATTAGCATCTAGGTCTTTCTCGGACATCTTAAGCTGAGAGTTTCTAGGCTTTAATAATTTATGTATGAAATGAATGATTTTTTTCATTTTGTACTCTTGAATTTCATCTCATTTATATGATATCCTGATGATCCTTTGCACTGATTTTTTTTTTTGTCCTACTTTTCTATCATGAGTAGTGTCGCCAGAAATTTCTATGTTGCAGTCTTCGAAAGTATTAAATTGCGTTAGTATCGAGAACAGACCTTGAGGAGTTTCACCAGGATCCTCTTTCCGGTCGTATGCTATTACTACTAATGTTACCTCTTCCATCTTTCTGAAGTAATTTTTTATTCACCACAGTTTTTCCTATTAGTCTTTGCTTTCTGTAGCATCATGTGTAATTTTTCAAGCAGTGCTGTATTAAATGCTTTGAAGAAGTCCATACAGATTAGATATTTCTCTTAACTGTGAAAGTTGTATATAAAAAAGTCTAAATTCTGATGGATCACATCAGTGAAATACATTGCACTGGAAAGAATCGTCTTCCTATTGTCTGTGTTGGAATGCTGTTTGACTGAAATGCACATCTGTTTCCTAGGAGTTGCTCTGTGTTTAATAGGCTAGGTAGGTATGTTTGCCGTAATTAATCCTTGTTTATGAAGTCCCAGATCCAACAAAATAGTTTAACCTCTTCCTGACTTTAAATCTGATAGGTGGGACTTTGCATTTTGTACAGGTGTTCAAGTATTTTGCGAAATTGGACTCAAATGAAGAAAATGTATTGATTATCTAACTGTTGTCCTTCTGTTGAATGTGATTTAGAACTGTATTTCTTTCTATGTTCCTCTTTAAGAAGTAATTATCTCCTTACTGGAGAAGTTAGAGCTCGGAAAACTGAAGACTTCGTGGTGTAACGTGGTAGTGTTTAGTGCTTATTCTCCCTTACGTAACTGTCCAGGGAAGCAGGCCTTCAGAACCCTTTCAGGTTTTGCAAACAGCATTAAATAGATGCTGACAACTAAAAAAAAACAGTTGATTTACCCTATTCTTTCCATTTTATTAACAAGTAGTGAGTTCAGTGTCAATTTAAAAACAAAGGTAAGGTTTTAATTTACCTGATGGACCTGATGCTCACTTTCTGTTGTAAGCAAAACAGTTGGAAGAGAATGTAGCTTTACTTGTCTGTACCTAGCACTTTTTTATTAAAAAAAAAAATCTTCTGCAATAGTTTAGCTTTACTAGGATATCTGTTTTAGTGTGCTTTTATGTTTTGTTAGCCTGGATGTAAGGAGTTTTAAGTCAGTCCTGAATGAATATGGGGACTTTCTACATTCAGCCCTTATAATCTGGCCATTTTCATAGGCTTACTTGTTCCTGTCATCTTTTGTAAAATAATGTTGTGATCATGAAAAAAAAAATTTATCTATACTTGAAATTGTCAGTTTGTGTATACATGTGCTTTTATAAAAGCAGTAAATACACGAGGAAGGTAAAACTAAAAAAATCTGCTGACAATTATAGGTATCAGTTGTTAGTCAAGAGGCTCCATGAGGAGTAAGTAATACTTGAAATTACCGATGATTAATTTTGTCTATGTGAAGTCTAAGGTTAGATTGAAAAGGAATTAGTATAGCTTTTGGGTTTTTTGAGATGCACTGTAAATAAAAAGCAGGGGAGAGGGTGAAACCTAAGTGCCTTGTCTACTTCCAACTTCTGTTTCTTGGATGCCTAGATATTTGTAGAAAATACACATAACGAATGTCTTTTTTTTTTTCTTTAATTCTAGGCTAAAAAACTTAATTATAAGGATAAGAAATTGAATATTGGTCCAGCAATAAGAAAACAACAAATACGGAGTCCTCGTATGTATTTTTATTTACATTTATATATTGTGTAAGCGTCACTATGGATGTGAATTTTTAACCAACATGTACCTGGTTGTGCACTGTATTAATGCTGTGCATGGAGTATGCTCAGAATGATTTGCAGTGGAAGTAAATGCATGCCAGTGGAAATGTCCAAATAAATAGATTGATGATCTTTGATTCTTTTATCTCTTTTAATATGTTGTTTACTTTCTTTCTTGGAAAAGATTATCTAGGAACAAACTGAATGGAAATTTCTCTGAGTTGCCAGGCAGAACCTCAAATCTAAACACTTTTGAGTGTCCTCACAGATTCTACAGGATAAAGCAGGCTGTGCTGGTTGGTTGGGTTGTTACCGATTTATTTATTTGTATTAGCAAAATCCATCAGGACTGTTGCATCTTGCTTTCTTTGGTAGAAACCATAAGGAATGGGTGGTTGCAGTCACCATTCATTTCTTAAGAGTTCTTTGCTGTAAGATAATGCAACGGATGCTGTATGTTTCTTCTCTGGCAAAGAACTATTTAGACTGAACACGTACATAAGAGGAGTATTGATAAGTCTTTTTGTCAGATGACTTTATCTTGAGCAAGTATGCTGTTACAATGTTCTTTTGGGGGAGACAGAAGACAGGTTTTCTTCTAGAGAAGATGCCCTCCCCTCTACCAGGGGCTGTTTTATTTCTATAAAACACTACTGAAAATGTAGGATATAAATCACCAACTTTTAAGACAAGATCTGTCAAGTTTTTGGCATAGCAGGACATGCTGTTTTGTTATTCCTCAGTAAGGGCCATGTGTCAGAGGTGTAAAATACATTCCTTTAAGTGCAGCAGGGAATGAAGGGTACTTTTGTAACTTTCCTTCAGTATTTGTCCTATGGTACCTTTTGGAAGAGGGGGGGGGGGGGAAATTTTTGTTCATTTTCTTTCTCTGTCTGAGGACAACACAGAGAATTTAGTTGTAACTGTTACATTGTTGATTAGAAGTAGTTCATATGTACGCTAACACTGTTGGTGCAGACATACTTTCTGCAGACAGGAAACTTCCCTCTCTCTTCCTCCCCTTGTGCATAGGTATGCCCAGGGAAAATGGGATACTTTGTTCCAACTGTATAGTTTCTTTGCTTTAGAAATTATTCAGCATGATCTTTGCTCAGTCATCATCAAGGGGTTATATGCTTTTTGCTATGCTTTATTTCCCTTTCCATCTTTGACTTGGACTTTCTCAGTTGCGCTGCGTGACTTGTGCTTCCTTCTTCTGACTTTTGTGCTGAATGTGTGTATTGATAGAAGAGGGGCATATCTCTTTAATTCAGAAACCTGGGGAACAGAGGGGAAAAAACCCTAAAAAATACTTTTTGGAGAAAGCTGCTGTGTCCTTTTGAGATCTCTGTGGCCCTGTTTCACTCTGCCACTTCTTCCTCAGGCCTAGGATAGATCTGTGATACAAGATCATATTGACATCTAGGGACATACCCTAGGATCTGATTTTAGTATCTGCTCTCATGCTCAGCCTACCAACCTTAGTCGCTAGGATACTTTCTCCTACTGCAGCTCATCTTGAGGTTCATGAAGCTATAAAATCTAGACTTGCAGTATCACTGTAGGGCTGTGGTTCTATTATATTTAGCAGAATTGAAGAGAGAGGCCATTTATCGCTGTCCTCTGCAGCCCACCTGTAATCTAGTACTTGTCTTCCCTACTATTAACTGAAACAATTTTTAGCTCTTCTGTCATCATAGGACCTTTTTTGTTAAGAACTTTGAACATACTGGGAGGACCACTCAGTCTGCTTTTCCCCAGCACCAAGTATTGTGAAAATGGGCTGAAAAGTAGCAACCAAACATGAACAATTAGAAGAATTGTTGTGGGCTGGAAGAATTTCAGATGGCTATATGTCCTCCAAGTTGTTTGGTGGTTTTTTGTGGTTTTTTTTTTTTCCTGTCACAGTGAGTTTGCTGGGTTTGATGGAGAATATTTCCTTTTCCTTTGTAAGAGACGTATTCCACAATAGCAGAAAGTTCTGTGCAATGTACTTGGTAGTTAGCGAAGTGGACAGGATTGCTGGCCGTGGGATCCTGTTGGTCTCCTCATTTGAGGATATCAGTAACTACTATTCTAGATTGCTTACTGGAGCTGAAGTAGCCTCTAATTTTTCTAAGGTCTGTTTAACGCTGTCCTAACAACCATCTTAGCTTGACCTGTCTATGGATAGTATTTCAGCTTTATTGTATCTGAGTGTCTTCAGACACTTCTAGGAGTTAGTCAAACTCTTACCATCAGTGAAGGCCCTTGAATCATTGTGGGACCCTTCTTGGTCCTCCACTTAGCATTCTAGAAATCTCTTCAGTGTTGTGTCTGTCTATAAAATGGCACTTCCTCATGGCACTTACTTCTGCAAGGGAGATGAAAAACTAAAACTTGCTCAGTGATCTTCTTTATATTGTGTTCTTCCTGAGTTTTTCCATGCTATGTTCCTACTTAATGTGATTTCAAGATTTCAATTTCAATTACAGAATTAATTTTCCTTTTTTTTTACAGAAGTCTCTTTATATCTGGAACTGAAACTTGTCTTCGTGTTTGACATGAAGTTCTAAAGAAACATGCAGTCCTGCCCCATGCCCCCCAAAATGCAGACAGAGATAGAGCCTAGGTGATCTCAAAAGCAGTGTTTGAAAAAGATAAACAAACTCTGCATAGGGGTAGATGTCCCCTCTATTTGAATAATGCTTGCTGTCAGTACCCGTTAGACGGCTGTGTAGATAGAACTCTGCTCTGGGATCAGACCATGTGCATTTATAGCCTCTGCTGTAGCGGCAGCATTGCTGAGAAGTGTCCCTGTTGCTGACATCTAGATACCAGTTTTCACTTTTGCCAGGCAATGTGCCATCGCAGAAAGACAGTCTTTGTGTGTTGAGAAACCAGTCTGCACCTTGTAATGAAATCATTCTGTTTTTAGTGCTTGGATCCTGTTTCAGCTAAATACGAAAATGTGGAGGTTACCAATGAAAATCTCCTACAATGTGAAGTTACCTTTGGATATTTGAAGATTAAAAAAATATATATTTGCTGGTAATTGGAGTATCTGTGTTTAGTAATTTATATGCATGTCATCTTCTGCACCCCTTCCCATCTACCTCTGGAGACATTCTGTGACCATCTGCTTTTATGATTTTGTGTTTGAGAGGAAATCGAGATGGCACTAGGCACGCTGCCTCATGTTCTTTCCTTTGAGTGTTTTGCTTCTCTGAAGATCAGAAATGATCTTTTTCTTTATATGACCTACACATCTAAAAAAAAAAATTTACTGGTAAGTAAACTTTAAAATATTAATTCCAGGTTCTACTGTAATACCGGAAGCTGGTACAATGTACTTAACTACTTCAAGTGGATACCCTTATATTTACCATAATGGAGTGGCTTATTTTCATACATCTGAAGTTGCTTCTGTTCCGCAGCCATGGCCAGTAAGTAGTTTATTTTTGTATATATGCTTTTCTGTGGACCAGGATGAGTGCAGTGTCTTCAGGTCCCTCCTGCTTCCAGTTTTGTCGGCTAAGCCTCATGTTTGATGTTTAAATGGCTTCCTTATATTAGTTTGTTTATTTTGTGTTTTGCTTTTTTAAAATATTGCTTAAGTGTATTATTCTTCTGCAGGGGACTTTGCTTTGATGTGACCTACTGGACAGGGTAGTTCAGAATCAGTGTGGGCCCTACCCCAGGAGAAGTTTTGTTTTACTAAGGAGTTGTTGGTGCTTATGACCCTTGATTGGCTCCATTTATTATTCCTCCATGAGTGAGGTGTTCTTGGCTGCAAAATATTATGCTGAGGATGAAGAGAGAACATAATACTAGATAAACAAATCAAAAGTGAAATTGGGTAATTTTATAGTCATTCACATACTCCTCTTCACAAATACTGCTTGTTTTAGGAGGAGGATAATTCAGTAGATCAGTTGGCTTTAGTAGGCTTGGGGAACTTGGACAGAATTTCTTGCGAAGTACAGGAAGGAGTTGTCAATCGCTTCAGTTTTTTTACAAGACGGAAGGATTGCAAGACTGATGGGGTCTGCATAAGGCACAGGACCTACACAGAGGATGCATCCTTACTAATTTCTGTAAAAGCAGCATTCACAGAGGCTGTACATACCATCTCTATAAATGAGTGGAAAATCCCTTCACATATTGGGGGGTAAAAACTCAATAGAAGAATTACTAGTAAATAAAAACAGACTTTCCCAAAACAGAGATGAGAACAGTAATAGATTCTTTTATGTTGTTTATTTTGGCACTGTAGAATCTTTTTCTCAGTATTTAACCTGTTTTAATCACTTCTGTTAACTTCTAAGATGTTTGCTGTTCTAACAGAGGCATGACATAGTGCCTCATAGTGCCTTTTCAACTTTAGAGGATAAGCGTAAACACCTGTTCACATATTTTAGAAAGCCTTTTTTAAATTCATGCTCTATAGTTCTAGAGAACTTGCTCAAATCCTACCTGTTGGAAAAACCAATACTTTTAGTGTTATAGTACTGAACTTTGGTTCTGGTGCCCTGGCTCAGATCCACTGTGTTTCAAACAAGTAGCACTCAATCTTTCCGATTAGAAATACTGCTGCCTCTTTTTGTTTCAGTTATTTACATATTCTTAATTTTCATCATTAGGAAAGTACCCATATAAAGAATTTAAGGAAAAAACCTAAAAATTTGATGTTACAGAAAACATTAATCAAAGATATTAATACTTTTTGGTGTGTATTGTGCATGTATAATAGTGCAGATGGGGTCTCTTTTTTTTCCATTTTGCATTCTGCATTTTCATATAGCGTTAGAATGAATTACAGTAGTTGTGGAGCAGTTCGTTCCTAAATATTTGCAGGAATGAGGCAATTGTCATGACATGGGAGTTGCACATACTAGCTTTAACTAATCAGAACTAGAGATTCATGGTCCTACGTTGTCCACTACCATGGCCATATTTTTCTGCCCCCCTTTTCTTTCACTGGTGTTTCTCTGACCCTAAACTGGGTCCCCCCAAAATCCAGGCAGATTTCTAACTGGTTTAGCTCCCTAAACTGTCTCACTGTGAAATGAGATGAATGCTGGGGCTGGTGTGAGGAAGGGAACGGAAAAGGGAAGATTAGGTTGGGGCTGTGGAGAGGATAGGAATACATCAGTCACAACTTAGATTTCCCTAAGTGTTTACAAAAACGTACCTGTGGTCAGGGTAGTAGATGGCCTTAGCATCTCTAGATAGTGATGGCCTAGTGCTTTCTGGAAAGAACTAAGTAAATATGCCAAAGATTTTTGTTTCATCTGTAATGTAGGCCCTTAGAAACAGTGGTTTTGAAAAATCTAAGTGTAAGTTAAAACTTGGTAAATCCATTTTCAAAAGGGAGGGGAGGTGATTCAGCATTATAGTACTTCAGAACTGTTCTTAATAGGAGTGACAACTTATGAAATTGCTGCATTAAGACTTGTAACTTTTTTCTTTTTAAGTCACGCTCTGTTTCCAGTTCACCTATGATGGTGGCTCAACCAGTTTATCAGTCTCCTACATACCATTATCAGGTATCTGTTTGAAAATGGGTTTCAGACAATCAGTATTCCTTCCAGCCATGCAGTTTTATTTGTAGCGCCATCTCAGGTCTGTTTATTCTTAGGAAATAAAAAGGCTGTTCAAAATAGTCATATAAAACAGATTTTAATCTCATTGAAGGCTGTCTTTTCACTAGAATACAATTTATTCTGCCTATATAACTACATGGAAATGTAATAAATTAAAATTTTCTTTGGTGTTGCTAGACAGCTGGCTTAGTACTGTCCTTAACTTTTATCATCTAAGCCAAACTCCTGCTCAAAGCAGGGCTGGTTAGATCAGGTTTCTCAGGAACTTGTCCAGTTGAATTTTAAGTATCTCCAGTGATGGAGATTCCACAACCTTTCTGGACAGCCTCTTCCAATATTTGACCCTTCTCATGGTAAAAGACTTTTTTCCTTATAACTAGTTAAAATTTTCAATGTTCCAGCCTCTGTCCGTTGACTCCTGTGTGCTGAACACCTCTGAGAATCTGACTCGGTCATATTCATGCCCCACCCCCCTTAGTAGTTGTAGCCAGCAATAATTATCCCCTCCCGCCTTTATCCTTCTCAAGGCTGAACAAACCAAATTCTCTCAGCATCCTGATATGTCTGTCCTCCAGTCCCCTAACCATAATAGTGGCCCACTACTGGATTTATGCAGTATGTTCGTGTTTTTAATGTGTGTTGGAAAGTTAACTGCATTTTGTATCTTCTGTTTTCCTAATTAGGCACGCTTCTTAGATGCTTCAGTATTTTAGAAGCTTATGAAATGCCCAAGTCAGAGGCTGAGTAGACGTAGACAAAACTATGTTCCTGAAATATTTGGGGGCTTATGAAAACCATATTTCTTCTTTTTGGTTAAGAATTTATTATAGATTTGAGATAGTTTTGATTCTAGTATGTTGGGAATTCTAGTATGTGTATGCATATGTTCTTAGTCACGTAAGTAATATCTTTTTTGTTTGAATTTAGGCACCAACACAGTGTCTTCCAAGTCAGTGGCAGTGGTCTGTTCCACAGGTAAATACAGTTCATAGTTGCAGCATTTTACCATTAGTTTGCATCTAGTTTAAAGGTACAGTGTGCTTATCTAACAGTGGAATTTTCCACTACTCACAACACTGTTGAAATAAATACTAATTGCTGTATTTTAGCAATGCATTTACAACACTTGCTGATACACTAGAAGGCATAAAATAGCATTTATTGAAGCATCAAATACAAATCTAATGTAAAGAGAGCATCTTCCCCTCTCCTCTCCCTCTGGCAAAAAGTTTGTATTAAATTATCTAATAAGTTCTCAGAAGCAGGTAAAAACTGCCATATTTTGCCTGATAGGAGAAATTAGTATTAACTAGCTCACTAACTGATACTAACTGTGATGTTTCATTGGAGTATTGCTAGCAGAGGCATGTAGACGCAGAAGCACGGTGCAATTAGACCCAGACAATTGAAATAGGAGGAAGAATTTGAAATTGCTAACTTGGTAATTTTGGGGGTGTCCTGGTTTTGGCTGGGATAGAGTTAATTTTCTTCCTAGTAGCTGGTACAGTGCTGTGTTTTGGATTTAGCATGAAAATAATAACACACTGATCATAGAATCATAGAATCATTGAGGTTGGAAAAGACCTCTAAGATCATCAAGTCCAGCCGTTGACCCAACATCACCACCCACTAAACCATGTCCCTAAGTGCCTCATCTTACATGTCTTTTAAATACCTCCAGGGATGGGGACTCCACCACCTCCCTGGGCAGC
>NW_008795918.1:2959428-2976412 GCF_000699145.1 Aptenodytes forsteri
TTGACTGCTTCCTCTTGGATTATGGGGGGTTCATCCTGCTCCCCATCCCTGTCTTCCAGCTCGGGGGGCCAAGTACCCTGAGGATAACTGGTCTGCCTGTTGAAGACTGAGGCAAAGAAGGCATTGAGTACCTCAGCCTTTTCCTCATCCTCGGTGACAATGTTGCCCCCCGCATCCAAAATGTTTTAGTTGTTGCTGAGCAGTGTTTATAATAAAGTCAAGGACTTCTCAGCTTCCCATGCTCTGCAAGTGAGGAGGTGTACAAGAGCTGGGAGGGGGCACAGCCAGGACAGCTGACCCAAACTGGCCAAAGGGATATTCCATACCATGTGATGTCATGCCCAGTATATAAAGCTGGGGGGAGTTGGCTGGGGGGCAGCAACTGCTGCTCGGGGACAGGCTGGGCATCGGTAGGTGGGTGGTGAGCAATTGCATCATGCATTACTTGCTTTGTATATTCTATTATTATTATTACTATTTTACTTTATTTCAATATTAAACTGTCTTTATCTCAACTCACGAGTTTTTTCACTTTTGCTCTTCCGATTCTCTCCCCCATCCCACTGGGGCTGGGGGAGTGAACGAGCAGCTGTGTGGTGCTCAGTTGCCCGCTGAGGTTGAACCATGACAGAGGGGAGACTTTATCATTTTTGTGATCTCTGTAGCAGAGGAGCTTAGTATGGAAATCTTGCCACTCAAGGAACTTGAAGAGTTTGAAGCTAAAAGGAGGGCCAAGTCCTGTAAGCTTGAACTGTTACAATGTGTTCTCATTACTTCAGTAGCAGCCAGCCTTGTCCAGTTATGGTCAGTCCCACCCTATTAATAGATGTCAGTCTGCTGCTTTGAAATCTGGGTGTTGAATTACAGAAATACTGTGGGGTTTATTTTAAAACTCAATACTTGTTTTTTTTAATGTAATGTTTTTGCAAGAGAAAATTAAACTGTATTATGTTTCTGTGGTCTTGAGAGTAAGTGTCAATTTTATAAAGTTTAGGATTTCTCTAACAATGCTCTCCAAAATGTGAATAAAATCTGAAAAATATATGAAGTGATTAAAGGACATCTTTGTTCTATTCTACTACCTGACCTTCCTACCCACTTCCCCCTCACTTAGTTTCTTTAGGTTATCAAAGATGAATTTGACACTTTCTTTCAAAGCTTTATCTTCATTTATATGTAGCAAAGATGACTGTAAAATAAGCTTTGGTATTTATAGTGCATAATTAATGTAATTTATTAAAATAATGTGTTTTATTTCAGTCTCCTGCCTCTTCACCTTCTTTCTTGTATCTGCAACCGTCTGAAGTCATTTATCAGCCAATAGGGATTACCCAGGAAAGTGGATGTATACCACCTCCTCCTCTCTTAGTGGAAGCTGCAGTTCCCGAGGTATTCTTATAGGAAATTTTACTTACAATTGAAGCATTTATCTGCAATTGAAAAACATACTCTCTTAGTTTAGGCACAGGCAGTTCAGAGCACTTACGTCAACTGTTTCCCTGTACTTACCCCCACACCCATGCTGCTACTGTTAAATCATTTCAGCTGTCCTCAAGTTAGAGTATCTCTTCCAGTTTTCCAGCAGAATGCTTTGATTCTGAAATATTTTAGAGGGTCACAAGTGTATGACAGACAGCAGTATAAAGACTAGTCAATTTGTTTTGTTTGAAAATAACATTTAAATAAAATGAGAGTCAGATTCTTTGGAATGCTGGATTGGTCTACCCAAGCCATAACAGTTTCCTGAAGTAATTCTTTTTCTGTGTGAGTAGGAGCCTGTTTCTAAATATTCTGAAGATCAGAATGAATTAAGAATAGTTGAATGACTAAATAACTTTTTTCTTTTTTTTTTCCTTCTATATCAATAGCACTTCTAATGTTTCTTGAGAGATTCTTAATGTACAATAAGGCCATTTCTTTGTAATTGGATATTAAAAATGACAATAAATAATTGGCTACAGAAAAACTTACTATGAAATTGAAAATGTATTATGATTAATTGGTACTTTTCCTCTCTGATAATTCATTCCTAATTAACAGGGATGCCAAAATAAATGGTAAATTAAGACAGTAATCAAATACTTTTACGACAGTTGAAGAGTATTTTATTGCTACAGGAGAAGTTCCAAAACTGGTATTTCAAACATCTTAGATATGTCAGGATTTCCCACTTAAGTAATTTAATATTCCTACAAAGATCTTGAATAATACAAGACTTTGGTTGTTGGGGTTTTTCTTCTTTTTTTAAAGTGCATAAATCTCAGTATTTATTGTATAATCATAAATCTTATCATCAGTGTTATTTTTACACTTTTGTATTTCATAAATCAGATACCAATTTACACAGAGAAATTTGAAATCTGTGAGCACTAAGGAAAAACATGAAATTAGTTAAGGAATATTTGGATGTAACATGCTCTCAGTTCACAGGTACATAATTTGTTGATGTTAAAGGAAGCAGTGTGTGGAAATTCAGAAGATGGTGTAAAATTCAAAAGCCTGTGTATTATTTGTATGTAAACATCTTGTGAGTGCGATAATACTGGGAATTACATTCCAATATTCTAATCTACACATTTAAACACTGTTCCAATTAGAGCTGAGTGAAATGGATTTGTAGTAGAGAAGTGTGCTACTTCTGTCAAGGAAAGTGCTTTTTGACACTGATCTAGATAAACTAAATTTACCAAACTTCGGTACAGTGGGGAAAACAGATTTAAATATTGAAATTTTGTTTTTTAAAAAGTCAGTAGTTAAACATTGCCCACAACTTGAAGTTGTAAGGAATCTAAATTCATGTGAAAGGCTTGCAAAAACATAAAATTATGAAACAAGCTTTTCAGCTCTTTTTTTTTTTTTTTCATAGCAGCTGTATTCTGATCATGGAGTTCAAGCACCACATCACCAGCCTTATGCCCAGAGTGCCATAGCCATGCCTGCACCTGTAAGTATTAAACTAAAACGTTAAAGTAAGCACTGTAGCCTTACTACCCCCTTTCTTGAAGGGGAATGGTAAGATAAGAGGGCCAGGGATGAAAAAGTCTTTTATTAATGAATTAATAAATAAGGAAAACAGAAACGTTGCAGAGAAACTGAGATTTTTCTTCACTTGAGGCTTTGTTACAGAAGATATAAGTATTACTTATTTTGGAACTATTTGGGGAAACTAAAAAAAAAAATAAACATGACTAGTTATTTTAAAACTTGAGATACAAAGAAAACTGCAAATGAAAAATGTATTTTGAGAGAAAACAGTGAACCTTGTTCAGTTCTTTGGAATGACGGTTACAAATCCTTGTCTCTCTGTCTCTGGATCTTGAGAAGTTGACTTCATTACTTGCAGCCTTTAAATAAGCACCTCATGTTGTGGCGAGGTGGGGTTTTGGAACATGGAGCATGAAAAACTGTCCCAGTTGGCCACCTGTGCGTGTCTTTCTGTGCAGTTCTGACTTTGAATGGCCATTGGAAAAATGTGATTCTTCCATGTCACCTGATGCAAGTTGTTGGGGTTTTTTGGGTCCCAGTTTAAGGTCCTTTTGCCTAAATTAATAAGGTTGTTAACACGATGTGAAATAATGTCTAAACTAGATTTAGCCTAGATTTGCCTGATAACAAAAGACTAAAGGTATCGGTAATTTTACCTGATATTACAGCACGTACTCTTCTGTGAAAGATGCTTACTCAGCTACAAATGACAGACTAAATACGAGTGAATCAAAGCCATGTTATAGGCTTTTATATGTATTTTTTCATTTATTTTACATTCCTTTTAAGAGAAGAATCTTTTTTCCTGACCATTGCGTAACAATATCTACTAAATATTTCCAGTAGAGGGGGCTGTAACATTAAATATTGTCTTGGAATAAAATGCAAGTACTCCAGTAAAAAAAATAGAAGCTGAATATGAATTTGAGAATACTAATTCTGACTGATTCATATTTTTAAGAAATACTTAAAAGGGAGTTGGTGTAACACAGCGATCATAATATCTAGTTTATATTCCATTTTCTAACAGTGTATGAAAACACTAAAAAAATAACAGCAATAGTAGTCTCAGAATCAAAAACAAGTGCATACTTACTGTATCAAATAGAGAAACAAGCTTTTTCACCTTAAAACTTTTATTATCTTTCCTAGGGCCAAGGCTATACGAACAAGATAGTGTAAAGTAAGATACAAGGTAGATCTAGAGCACGATAGCTCTTTCTCTTCTACAGTAATTGCCACAGTACCATGCTTAACTTATAGCAAAGGCAGAGCAGTTTACTCTGTGATAAGTGATAATGTGTTAATTTACAGTAGAATATGCACATGCATGGTAAAACCATGTTTGATTACTGTGGTATAGGAAATGAGCTGCAAATTCAGAGTCTTATTTATCTCCTGATACAATATTTTCTATGTTTATTCATAGATTTAGAAGTGACTTCACACAGGCAAAGCTGGCGTAAGCCAGCAATTCATTCCATTTTCCACACCACCCATTTCCTGTGCTGGTAGAGGTTTTTGTGAGACAATATGGTAAACCAGGTCAGGGAACTGATGTAGTTAAAGATGAAGCCCCACTCCTACTGCCCAAAAAGAGCTAACTTAAATTTGGATCAGTTCCTCAGACCAGTTTGTCAAGCAACTGCACAGACTCCTGTACCTATACAAGAAGTTTGGGATAGGATAGAGGAAGTAAGACTTGTGTTAGCAGTGCAGATTTAAACTTAATGAAGCTGAGTGTGAAATTGCTAATCCTGTCCATTCCTTCACTGTATTTCTTGCTCATTCTTACCCATTTTCTCAAAGACTTCTGTTACCCATAATTGAAACTCTGCTCTGTTCAGGTCTCAAGTAGATTCACAGATATAGTTAAACCCTTACAAAGACTGGCTGAATTCTGATAATTTTATTCATTACAAGACAATGCCAAATATTTTTGGCAGGTTTTAACTTTTATTTATTTAGTTAAGTTCACTTAGTAGTAACTAGTAGCTCTGGAATGTAACTCTTCCTTTTCACATTTCACTGTACATTCTCACATACCCACTTAAAGTTTGAATATATTCCATGAATATGATCAGCTTGTATTTATCACTGTGGCTGAGCACTCAACAATGATTAAAAAAGAGCAAATGTTGACAGCAGACTGCAATGTATTAAGCAAGTGGTTGGGTCATTACCACCTGCTCCCCAGCTGCGTAAAAATACTGCCTGCTGGCTGTAGTCTTGCTAAAATATCCCAGCAAATGTATCTGCTGCTTGAAAATTGCCAAGTAGTGGCTGTGTAAGAGAGAGTAGATGCCTAAAATAAGGACCTTATCTTGAAGGTAATTTGCTAATTGCCTCCACTGCATCAGGAATTGCATCAGGAATTGCATTGCATTAGGAGTTAACATATGCTTTATACTAGGAGCTGTAAGTCATATGGTCAGAGTAGGATGGGTATAGACAGTATCCAGATATTTTTGGCAGTTGTAGACTTCTTACAGCTTTCAAATACAGCTCAAAACAGAGCATGCATTGCAGTCATATTTTAATGAAGTCACAAGGGTGAGCAAACAAAATGGATTAACTGTTTATTGAAAAAAATCACAAATTTCTAAGCCAGTGTTTCCATTGCTGTTGTGGATGTATAAAAAGAGAACTCAGTTCATTAATCAAGTAAACTGCTTAGCAGTTAACAAAGGAAGCTTCAGTTCTGGCAATTCTCAGACTTATTTTTCATTCTCTCTAGTCTACCACTTCAATAGAATTTTGTTGATGTAACTTTTAGTACAAAATTTGTAAGAGTCTTAAATGAAAATTAGAAGAAAACATTCCCCAATTTCCAACTACAATTTATTTTTTAGATGCAAATTTGGTAGTTAAGATCAGGTTTGAATCAAAAATACTAATCCCCCCCCCTTGATCACGTGTTTGCTAATGATCCTTTGTATTTACTTGAAGGTGTTTTCTTTTGGGGATTATAGCACGTTTTGTTCATGAGTGCGTGGAAGTGATTTCGTCTTCACATCTGTACAAATAGATGAGGTTGACATTCGTTCTCAAAGGCTGCTAGGTGACACTTGTTTTTCAGGAAGCATGAATTTTTTTTCATCTCTACTGGATCTTGTGCAGTGTTTCAGATCTTAAATCACCCTCTAATACAGAGATTAATGTTTGAATGCTCCTAGAGGACGTGTATGAGATTGTGTTTGGTAGTGAGATCTGTGTAGTCGACAGTAACAGCAGAAATTTGAGGGAAGATTGAAATTTGTGTTCTCTGCTTTCAGATCTGGAAAAATACCTGTGAGTTAAATTTTTGTTTTGCTGGATGGTTATCTTGAGTTCTGAGGCACTGGCCTGGTAAATGTTTACTGGATATTGTGTTTGTATGAGGGAGACCCATGAGGCTTGGGGAGCTGAGCAATGCAGTTGCACTCGATGAACTGAGCAAAGGTGTAAAAGGTTCTGGTACATGGAGGTGGGGAGGTGGGTGGGGTTTGTTTTGTTTCATGCTTTTGTTTGGGTTTTTTTAATTTATTCTTCTCAGTCATCTTTTCCAGCTGCAGTATACCTGTCAGGGGGTAGGCATGGTTCTAGTCTCAGTCCGTGTTTTTCCTATTCCCATGGTCTGTATCCAACAGAATGTTTTGGCCAACTTGAATCGTATGGGATCGTACAGTGTCTTTTCCTATAGGGGACTTCTTAAGTCCTTTGGGGAGGGGAGGAGGTGTTCTCTTTTATTTGAGCTTGGACATTGAGCTTCGGGAGGGGAGCAAGGGGGAGGAAATCAGTCTTATGTAATCTAAACTCTTCACTCCTGTCCCCACAATAGACTAGTTTTAGCTGACAAAGTCTGACAATCTTCCTTAATCTAATTCTTGAAACCTAAAGGTGCTTTCCACTGGATTGGAGTGCAGAGCTATAGTACTTCTTTTAGGCTTACCCTTTTCTTTAGAAAATGTTCTGGAAAGGCACAGAAGAGTACAAAGGTAGTAAGTATTTCTATGGTGTTTTTGGTTTGTTTTTTTTTTTCTGAAAACCCAATTAACTCTAACGACAAGAACCTATCAATGATAAAACGTATCCTGGTTTTCAGATTTGTTTGTTTTTTTGTCACTACTTTGTTCTCTATTCCCCACAATCTTTTTTGATAGCTTTAAAATTGAATTTTCTACTTACTATAAGAAAACACTTTTTAGAATGGTCAAAGATTCTTTGCTTGAGCATTTCCAGTCTACAGTATATTGACAGTAATTATATTGCCTCTAACTGAAAAGGCAGAGGAGGATTTTCCTATGTCAAAACAGAATTTAGGGTATTCATTTGTAATATAGTTCATGTATATATGCAGTCAGATTGTAATGGTGCATGATGGCTAACACCTTGGCCTTTTGGTAGTGAATGTTCTGTAAATTTAACTGAACTTAGAGCACTCCATTTTTCTCTGCAGTTAAGAGTAATAAGCTAAAATTTGTGTTCTGTGTGTGTATAATACACATAAATATACATGTGTTTATATACGTTTGTATATATACACATGCAAGTATACATACATAAATTGTGGTTTTGATAAGGGGAAGTCTTGGTGTAATCATTTTGGGAGAAGGTACAGTAATTTTATACTAGTACTGTGTGCTATTGTGTGATATTTCATCTGGAACAAAAAAATTAAACCTTACAACATATTTTCTGTATAGGTAAGTATTTTTTTCATTTATACATGCAGTGAAATTGAGAGAGAGAATAAACCTTTTGTTTAAAGTTACCTTAGAAATGTGAATCTAAACTTCTAGTTGTCATAATATATGATTAACAAGAGGCTTGTCACCAGCTGTAACAAGATCTATTGCCTGTAAAAGGGGTTTTTAAAACTCCACCAAAAATATATTTGTTAATTTTATATTAACATTGAAAGATGCAGATGGCATGCTTTTTCTCACATTGTTTCCTTCTATGTTCTCTTTACAATCTCCTCTTTTTCTATTCTAATAGTTTGTTCTCATTCCAGTTTAGTGTGCGCTTTTTTTTGCTTTCTCTGATCCATATGTTTTCTCTCTTTACTTGACAGACACTATGGAGCATTCACTATTAAGCCATTGGGCAGCTCTAGTCTACCTAAACTGATTTTCTTGTCCAGTCTTTCCCTTGTGACTGAGATCCATCATCAACATACCAGCTAGCAGCTGCCTGTTGTGAAACTTGGGGTCAGTTGTTTCATTGCAATGCTTGCTGTTTACAAATTGGTAAATAATAAAACATGCTCTGATAGAATTTAGCATAGTCTGCAATATTACTTAGCTGCTTCCTGCATGTTTGTAAATTTCCTAATAATTCTCTTATGTAAAACAAAATTTATATAATCCATGTCATTAATTCCTGGGATAATCATGTATATATTAATTCCATCATTATTTTCTTTCTAGTTCAACTTCCCAAGTTCTGTGTGTGTGTCTGGATTATTTTCATTCAACAGGGAGGGAAACTTTCAGCACTTTAATGTATGATTTTTGTTTCTGAAACTGTTTTAATTCCTTTATTGACAACTCAACTTTCTCCCCTTTTCCCCCTATTTTGTGTGATTTACAGTGGCTTGTATTCGTGGAGTTATACTCTGGCAGGTGCTTAACCATGCTTTTTATTGTGAAAAAGGTGCTGCTTTTAGTTGCTTACACTTCTTTAAAAAAATGAGTATTTTAATAAAAGGGAGCTAGGGAAGAATACATGTTTTGCACATGTTAATTTGTGTCCATTTCTTATTTGATAGCCTTTAAGCAGCCCAGTGATTTGTAGCAAGGGCTTGCTATTTGTTAAGGTGTGACTTCTTGTCTGTACGTGTTTGTGTGATTTATCCCCAGATGCAGCTTTTAAAAAATACTAAAAGTTTGCCAGTGTGAAACTGAGCATAGTTCTTTTCTGTTGGGACCAGCCAGTAGAGAGAAGAAAATGTGTTTGTGTCCTCCATATTCTAATAGGAGTCAAAACTAAAGAAAGAGTAAGAGAAATAGATTGGGACTGAAGTCCTGTAAGGTTTGTGCAATGAAAGCTAAAGTAGGCAGGGAAACTGGCACTAGATGGCCATGGAACCTAGAGATTTAGGAAAGCAATGCACAACGTGATGTGGAGCTTTCCACATTCTTTCCACAGATGATGGAAAGAAACTGAAATTTTGAGATTGAAATGGGTTGAATATCTTGATGGGGATGTAGGAACTACAGCTGGTTGTATTAGGAAACTGGCAGAGCCAGAAGGGAGGGTAAAAAGATGAGTAAGTTTAGCAAAACAAAACAAAAAAGTTAGAGTGCTGAAAAGGCCTGAGCTAAGAAGAAAAGGTTAGAAAACAAAGATAGTTTGAATCTATCTTATGGCATAGTAGGAATGGGAAGAAAGGACTCAGATTGGTTAAATAAAGAGAATAAAACAGATGGGAGTTCCACAAATTGGATACAGAGCAGCTGAGATACAAAGGGACACTGTCAGAGAATTTGATCTTAGGAAGAATAAACAGAATAGTACAAGTATTCTAAAAACAGCACCTAAAACAATAGCCCTGTTTTCTGGATCTTGCCATCCTTTTGTCAGCAGCTAGTGGTGTCCACTGACAAGTTACTTAATCACAGTCTATTGTCTGTTAGTTTACAAATAGGACAGCTATCAGTTATTCAGCTCAAGTTTTATAAATTTGAGTTTTAGCTACTGAAAAAATAATGTAAGCATTATTATAAATTCCCACAGTAATGCACTGCTTTAATCTACATTACAGAGAATGCAGAAGTAAAAAAAAAAAAGAATTGGTTAAATAGTTTTGCACTGTAATATATTTAAATTTTCCCTATTCAATTAGAAAGAGGATACAGTTGCTAGTTGCTCTAAACATGCTTTACTAAAGCTGTATGATCAATAGATTCCGTATTGTAAATAAAGGAAGATATTTCTTGCCACTATGGACTTCACCTATGTACATAATGGAAATCTGATTTTCCTTTTTGAACTAAGTCTTATCTCACTGATGCAATATCAAAATGGACTGTAACTTTTCATTGAAACATTATTGATTTAGTAAATGGGACACACTTTGAAATAGAGGAAACAACACAGCGTTTTTCCCTCTCTTTAGGAATCGAGGTCGCATTCTGTGAGAAGAAATTTTTCACATCATTCGTCTGTGAGCCTGAAACCTCAGTATACAGAAAGTCCCGTTTTCGTCCTGGAAAAGATAACAGAATGGAAGATAAAATTCTTATACCACCTTCTTCTACGGATTCTATAAAACAGGTTTTTAGCTATCTACTTTGCTAACATACTTATCACGTGGAGGATATGTTCTTCCTAACTTCTAACACGTGCCTGAAAATGCCTAAGTTACAATACCACTTCTTTTTGTAAAGAAATAAAATGAATTTTTGTAGTTTGGACAGGTAAAAACACGTGAAACCATGATTTTATCCTGCATTTCCTTTCTTAGTAAAAATACTGTTACAGGACAAAATGGTGATTTCTGATACACAGCCTACTGTATAAACTTTGGTTACTAACATAGATTGAAAACCAGCATACTTTTATTAAAGCGAAAATTTAACATTTAATTTCTGGATTACATAAACTTAAAAGGTCCATTAGTTACAAAGTAAAAGCCATTTTCCCTACATACTGACAAAATTTATGTGCTGTAGGTTAAAATCTGGTTATTTAAATCTATGTGCCTTTTGTGTCAATTCCAATAGAGTTTGTCTACTTTTTTTTTTGCAATCAGTATTCTCTGCTTTATAAAAGTGTTTTACTTATGTGTCATTTTAGTGCTTGGGAGTAATAACTTTTTAAAAGAAAATTTGGACCATTAGTTGAGTAATTATTTAGCTTCATATGAGGCTGACATTTTCTTGCATATGCTAAGCAATAATTTGGGTTTTATGGTATGTTTTTAGCTATAGAAAAAGGCAAGAATTGACTTATTACAAGATCATTGAAGACTTGCTGCTTTGACTTTTTCTGTTGCCTGTGCAAAACTTAGGAACTCCTTGGCAGTATCGCGAGTTGAGATGGAATACTACTTTCTCCTCAACTGCCGGGAGATAACTTTTTTTTTATTCCTTGCTTCTCCTCTCACCCCCCTAGGATTCCTTCTATGTTTTGTAAAAGTCAGATTCCTCAAAGGTTAAAATACAGCCTCTGTAGTGAATAGGAGTGCAAGCTATGGCTTATTGCTTATGTAGCACTGAGGTCTTTATGTATGTAAAATATCCTTGAGCTTTTCAATTTTTTTATCTGCTCTGTAGTAATTTGGGGGTTTTCTTTTTGTGGCTTTTTTTTTCTTTTAATTATTCAGGGATCTTAGAGTGGTCATTATAGTCAGTAAATAATCCATGCATAATATGTAAATATATTTAAAGATGATTCTAGCAGTCAATAGAGTTCTTTCATATTGCACAGGAAGAGAGGTGGAGTCTGGTTCTGTTCTTAAGGTGTTTTGAAATTGCTGTGAAAGGAGATGCCATGTACTATGTCTTGGTTGCAAGTTTCCTCAAGTGACTTTCCACCTTTTGCTAGGTAGAAAAATCTACACAAATGTAATTTAATAGTTTCTGGTTTTAAAAACTTGTTACCGTAGCAGCTGTGGGGGATTGTTTTACCAATAAGTATCAAAAACCATATACAATTTGTTGGATACATGGGGATCTCAGCCTACTTTTGAGGGGGGAAATACTTATCTGCTGTAGATTGTCATGTTTCTGAGCCAGTCTGTACCACTAAAAGTATCTGTCCAGTTGTTCTTCTGTTTTATTTTTAGATTTTAGAATTCATCGATATAAATGTTATGGAAATCTTGGCACATGGTAACAATAATTCATTTCCATGGAAGAATTTTTACATAGTAAATTTTTTTTTTTAATGAAGTGCTGTCTCTGAAGGTGCTGAAGAAAGGTGGTGTGTTCTGTTAGAGCCTTATTTCTTGTATCATGAAACAAATACGCATTTGACCCAGGATTCAGAAGATTTAGTCCCAAGTCCTTATTTTTGGAATTCACAATTTGTTTACCAAACATGACTTCCCTGTTTTTAAAATGCTGTAGAGATCCAAGAAGTAAATTTTACAGCGAGTACTATATTAAAAAAAACATGTGCTTACAGGGAAGTCTTTTGAACTAACTGCTTGAAAGTGTATGAATACTGTGAAGTCATTTACATGTCACCAGATTGAGGCTCTAGTCCAGATACAAAATGTAGTTTATTTTCCATTAATTGGTTACAGATGTTAGATTGTTGATAATGAGTTGATCCTATGGCCTTTGCTTCAAAGAACACTTATTTTGTTTTTACTTGCATGTGAACTTGATCATTTGGAAGGATATTCAGTGTTAGGCACAGAAGTATACCTGCAGTGTTCTACTGTGGGGCCTGTAACATCAGTCTGGAGGTACTGTTGGTTAGGATTATGTCACCGGGTCTTAACATTTTGCTTCTGCTTCATTTGGATTTGAGAGGCCTAGAAGAGACCAGGATGAAGCTCTGAATATTGGCTTTCCTCCAGGAACCACAGGTCACTGTTGAAATACTGAGGGCTCTCCACTGATACTGTAGCTCATCTTTCTTCAAAATGCTTGCCAAGAATGATGGCATTCTGAAACTGAACCTTTAAGCTTCCAGTAGTTGAATCCTTCCGTAGACACAGTTGAGGCACAGTAACTGACTTTTGTAATTCCGTTACAGGGATACACAAATGATATGCGCTGAGAAAGAACTACATCATTTCCTCAGGTAGTGCCTAAAATTGCGTTATCTTGACGTTCTAGCATTCATGACTTTTTTTAATCTCTTCCACTACATGGTATTATTCTCCCACCTCTTAAAATTTCTGTAATATGGAAATTCCTGTGCTTTTATACAGAAGTCATTTAGTTAACTGCAGATATTAAGGTCCTGATCCCTCACTGACTTTGGGGGTTGGAGAAGGGTAACATTCTCTTGGTCTTCTGCAGCTTCCCATTGGTAGTTGTAAGGCTTTACACATGTGCTAGGAGGGAACACATCAGGTTAGGACTGTGCTCTATGGACATTCAGTAGCTAATGGCAAATAATCATCTTTGTCTTTGTGCACTGCTTGTCACATTCACGTATTAGCAAATTAGACTGATTTTTCTGGCTTCCACCCCCTGGAATTTAGAGACCCTGCTGGTATCTTGTTTTCTACTGAGTTACAGTATTTCTGGCAACTGTCTATTTAATGTTATATTTATATGGCAAAATGTTAGAACTAACATTCTCTATGGGATAAGACTGGATAAAAACCTATAGACAGGCCAGAAAAGTTACCAAAGTTATCCCTCTCCTGTATTTCTGTGTTGTGATCAAGGACTATTTTCTTGCATTAAGTAGAATTCTCTAGTTCACTAACATCTTTGGTTCCTGCTGCTTCTAATTGTAAGCATCAGAAGTCCATTCATCATCCCTGAAAAACTGTTTAGATTTTTTGTATTAAATTGGCAATTCTTTGTATTCTGAAATTCATTTTTCAAAATAGCTAATATTAAGTCAATGAGTAAACTGCATTCCAATAGTAACTGAGCAGAAACTAGCAGAACACATGGCGCTCTTGAAATGTTTTTCTCTGTTTAACATAGTTCTAAAACGTGAGAAGTTGTATGGTTGTAAAATAGTTTTTTACAGTAAAAATTACAGTAAAATAGGTTTGTGGCTTTGTAATATTGAAGTACTACGGTAGTTTAAATTCACCTGGTATTCTTATGTTTCCTATTTAAGTAAAAAATACACAGCTTAAATCAGTATTTTAAGGATACAAAATATAATGCCAGTGTCTTGATACGTGTTCAATCCTGTACGCAAATCCTTATAAGCTGTTACGCAGAAAATCCAAATAGAAGTATAGAAAGCAGAACAGTAATATTTAGCTCTCATTTTAAGAATGTTTAATAATGTAGCTAAGATGTAACAGGAAAGTTTAGGTCTTGTAAGGCCTTCTTAAACTTTGAGTCACAAATAATTTAAAGAAATATTGAAACTGTAATTTTGAGGGCCTTGTATGGTCATTTTGTACCTCTGTCAGTGGAGCTGCAGTCTGCATAAGTGTGTACATTAAAGGTAAACAGAATACTGTTCATAATATTTCCAGTTGTTTTTAATCAGATAAACTAGAACATCCAGTTTCATTCTAGAATGCATGATTTTAGTTGATCACATGGCTGTGTTATTTGATACTGTATTGCAGATACAGATGATCTAGTTACTGCAGCCTTGGTAAGTGAGATACTATGGATGTGCATAGATAAAAGCTTAATAAACTTGTATATCTTATTTTAGAGAACTGTTAGCAATTTTATAAATCAAAAGCTCTTTCTGTTGAAAATACTTGTAATACAGCAATAATAAACAAGTTTCTGTAGCTTGTAACTTCTAGTAAAGTTCTGGGTTGGTAACGAAAAGTTTAATTCAAATTGGTCCCTATCTGCTGCTTGGATTGTAACTTTTGTTTATGTAATTGTAGTATCGGTGAGTAGTTTAAATATGGGTTTAGAAAAATATGGAAAATGGAATTGATGAACTTTTATCATTAAAATATGCTTTTGCAGTCATTAAAACAAACTGTTGTTGTCATCTCTCTGTTAATTAGTTTTAGAACATTAAGTTAAATACTGTTGCAGAAAAGCTAGTTTTTCTGCTCAAGTTAACATGTTTAACAAAACTGTGTTCCCATTGCATTCACAAAATTATTCCTTCAAAGGGGAAAAAAAAATTGGGGCAAAGAAAAAAAATTTTAAAAGTTGCCAAACAAAGGAGCCTTCAGAATGGAATACTGCTACTTTCTTAACATCTTTAAATAGATTATGGACAAAACAGTTTTAATCAAATCATTCTGCAGAAAAAAGAACTAAATACCAGTGTTTTGTTTTAGTTAAAGTAATAGTTCTTGGGGATGGGGAATGTGAAAAATATTTGACAATTGAATTGCAGAATTTTTCTGACGGAATTTTTTTTGCTTTTTCTGTCATTATCCGGTCCCAAGCAAAAACTTTACATTTGTCTTGAGTCATAAAACAAAGGAAGTAAGCCTATAAAGAAGTTAGAGAGGAACTGTGAAGTTCAAAAGTGTTGCAATTTGAGATGATTAATATTTAGGGGTTTCTTAATGCATTGTTTTTGAGTCCTGTAGCTGTTCAGATAGCCTCAGGTTCTGGAGAAATCTGACTAATTTAGCTTGTGTTTTGTAACTTGTGCCCTTGTATCTTATTAATGTGTCTGTCCTCTGTTAAAAGCATTCTGTGTCAGTGATGACTGATCTATAGCCGATAACAATGCTGATTTTTTTTTTTTCAGTGGTGCTCTTATATGCCTTTAAGCTGCAAACATGGGTGGTTATGACCCCAAGTGGGAAACATGTTTGCTCCAAATATTATTTTACATTTTGACTTTGTCAGAGGAACTAAGAGTTATCCCTTCTGTTTCTTGTTAGTTGAGTCAGTCTTGGTCCTAGTGAAATCTTATAAATAGCAATAATTTATTTTTTTTAGGCAATTGGTACAGTTTTAAGGTATTTGTATTACTGATGCTCACAATGCTTTAACCTTGACAATAGGAATGGATCTTTAAAGGCTGGGCAGCTTTTATTAGTGAATTTATTCCATGAAAGGCTGTGCAGCTTGTAATAGTGAATTTATTCCAGGTAAGCTCATCAGTTAAAATGTTTTGAGTGAATAACCTTCTCACAGATATACCGCCAGTGATGTTTTTGTCCCAGTGGTTGGTGGTCTAACAGGCTGGAAAGTGAGATGTTCTAGATGTTCTCCTCTCAGAAGCTTGAGCCAGTTCTAAATCATGTGATTGAGCAGGAGTCATTTGTCATGATTGTGATACCACTGAAAAATTTTATAGCCCTTCTTATGAAGTCCTTGATACATATTTTAAAATTTAAAATAAAATACTGCTTCTTTTGAAGCTTTTTGAAGTTAACATAGCATTAAAGCAGTACGATTCCTTTTGCTTTTTACATACTAGCCCGTATCCTAATCAGAGAGGCATCTTTAAGGAAATGTTTGCTATGGATCCTGGTATAGCTCACTCTCTGAATTGCAGATTTAGTAGCTTATGATCGGTATCCATTGAAAGTGGAACTTTGAGTTTCGGTATCCATTAAAAATTAAATGCTTATGAGTCAATTTCCCTGAATATTTGTTATTTTTAGCTTTTATTTTGATATTGTGCATGCAAAGACAAGGAAAATCTGTGTACCTGCACTGTTTTCATAACTTCCCTTACGTTTTAGTGACGGAGCTCTGGGAGGAGGTGAGTAGGTTGAGGAGTATCGGGGAGTGCGAGAGAGACAGACTACTGGAATCGCACCCTACCTTCCCTGGGACAGGCCCAACAGGCAGACAGGACGCATGATACGGAGGATTCCCTATCCTCTCTCCGCCTGGCTGAACACAGTGACTTAAGGGATAGGGGGCAATGGTGACAAGTTCCTGCCTGGCACAGCAGGCATGTCTCCTCTGTGACTACCCCACCTTCCCCGGTGCCCTTGCATAATAGGTATGAGGCTCTGCAAATGGAACTAAACAGTAATGAGGACAATGGTTCATCTAGCTTGGAGGTGTTGCCAAGGTTAAGTCGGCCTACGCCCTGTGTCAAAACTGCTTCCATGAAGAAAAAAAGACGGGTCATAGTCATAGGAGACTCCCTTCTGAAGGGAAGAGAAGGCCCAATATGCAGACCAGACCCACTTCTTAGGGAAGTCTGCTGCCTCCCCGGGGCCCGGGTTAAAGATGCGAAGAGAAAACTTCCTACCCTGGTACAGCCCTCAGATTGCTATCCATTACTGATTTCCCAGGTAGGCAGCAATGAAGTTGCAACAAGAAGTCCGAGGGCAATCAAGAGAGACTTCAGGGCCTTGGGACAACTGGTTAAGGGATCAGGAGCACAAGTAGTGTTCTCCTCTATCCTTCCAGTTGCAGGGAATGATGAGGGAAGAAACAGGAAGAGCCAGCAGATCAATACCTGGCTC
>NW_008795918.1:2979173-3031341 GCF_000699145.1 Aptenodytes forsteri
GGAACAGGCTGCCCAGGGAGGTGGTTGAGTCACCATCCCTGGAGGTATTTAAAAGATGTGTAGATGTGGTGCTTAGGGATATGGTTTAGTGGTGGACTTGGCAGTGCTACGTTTACGGTTGGACTTGATGATCTTTAAAGGTCTCTTCCAACCTAAATGATTCTATGATTTTAATCAACAGGAAGCTCAGATGACTTGAAAAAAAGAACATATTACTGTCAAGTACTATTTCCTATTCTTGATCTTTTAAGATACTGGGGAAGGCAAAGTTCAAACTGTATTATTTTATTAAATGGTTTATGCAGGTCATATTTGGTTTTGGAGAAGAGAAGGCATTCTTGTAAATAGGCTTTGTATTCCAGTTGGTTTATCACAGATGTTCCAAAAACAAAGTGTCGTCTTTCTAATTCTAGCAAGAGAAATTTTGTCAAAAAGGGGTGCCAACACCACTTGTATTTGGTATCGACACCATAGACAAAGAGCCTGCCTTGGACGTCAATGACGTTAATAGTGAGCAGATCACCATGAAGTCAGGAACAGAGGGACATCTATTTCAAAACATCAGTTTCAAGCATCAGATGATGTCGTTACGTTCAGTAAGTTTAGTAATGTAAGAAGAAAGACAAAAATGCTTCCCACACAAATGTTTTCAAACCTCCCACGACACTGGCAACAGGGAACAAAGTATGTCATGACCAAGGGAGAGGAACAACCCTGAAGGCGTGGCTAGACAGCAAGGCTTGTCTTACTTTCTGGTCAAAACTACTGTGCAGAACTGCTGCTGCTTCTCATCCTGCACTGCTAGAAGACAGTCAATAGTCCAGCGCTGGACCCATGCTCCTGTTGGTCTGCTACTCTTTTGCCATCTTTGTATCATTTTTCTATTTCATCAGAATAAAAACCGTAGGGGGATCCTGGAAGACTTCCACAGAAACATAGTTCCTTTGGATTAATCGGTCCGTTGTTTGGCTATCTTTGTTTGCCTTTTTAAAAGTCTAAAAATGATATCAAGCTTCAATGAATGAGTCACATGCTTTTTCAGTGGGGGTTGCTGTGACTACCACACCTCAGTGAATCACAGTGTAGTTTTAGGGATCTGTTCTTCTCTGATACCAATTCCCCGAGCCTTTGCATTTTGGGTCACTGGAAATGGAGTGTTTTGTAGTTTATATCTACTTTGCAACAGGATACTATAGCTATTCAGACAGTTCCTTAAGCAGCTCTTGAATCCAGGAATGTTATGATCCTGTTCTTCTCTGGAGTCATTCAGGTGCTTTGATGCAGTTTTGAACTCCTGTGAGGGATGCTGCTAGTTCTTTGTTGTTTTTGTTTTGTTTTCTTTATTCTGACATGTGGGATCTTTGGTTTCACTGGTTCAGTGTAGTGACTTTTGAGTCAAGTCTGCAATGGCAACTGTTGACTGACTTCCAACTTGGAAGCTTATAACTATGTAACTAATCTGGGGTTACCCAAAATAAGGACCATTATTTTTATCCATCACAGTGTTTCTGTGTTGGTGCCATAAGAATTTGTTTATACTATGGAAAATCCTATCTTGGTGAGAGGGTTGAAATATGGTTTCAGCCTTGTCACAAAGAGTTCAAAATACAATATTCTGGCCTCATTAAAAATGTAGCTGTCTTTAGTTAAATAAAAAAAAAACAAACAGCTGGCAACTGGGCTAGTGCTGCAAGAAGTTGTTTTACTTGCAGCTATCTTAGTCATGCCATGGCTTCATACAAGCAGTTACAGTGGATCTTAAGGACTGTGTGGAATGAAGCTGCAGGATTCACAAGGCTGAGTGGACAGTTTACATGTATGTCTGGTATAGCAACAATTCAGGGATGACCCTGAAGAAAAAAAAAAGGTGTTTGGGAGTAATTTCTGTGTAAGCGGACATGCAGGAAGCTGAAGAATTCTGCTTATTTGGTATGTTTTCCTAGTTTTTAATCAAGAAGACAACACTGAGGGTTTTCCTCTTAGTTTCAGCACCTGGAAGCTTGTTTTAAAGACTGTAGGATTGAAGTCATAATTATTGCATAGGCTCTGCACTCAGTGATTTTTAAATTCTTTCAAAGTTAAGTAACTTTAAACTATAATGTGGATTTCAAAGGGGGTATAGTCTGCAGACTTACCATTCCTGGTAAGCTACTTAAATAAAAGTTAGATCACTT
Organism: Aptenodytes forsteri; assembly: GCF_000699145.1. Lineage (NCBI taxonomy): Eukaryota > Metazoa > Chordata > Aves > Sphenisciformes > Spheniscidae > Aptenodytes > Aptenodytes forsteri. The sequence continues at coordinate 2,981,348 of NW_008795918.1, forward strand.
TGCTTGCAGTAGAACAGGAAGAAAACCACAAATGGTTAATGCCTAACTTGCAGTGATTGATTATAGAAAATGTGGGCATTTTTAATGAGATTAATATTTTTCAGTGAAAAAAAAGTAAAAAGCTTTGTAAATTCAAATGTGCAGTTCCTTTCATCCAAAATGGTATTAGGCATCTCTGGTTTTCTCTAGATGACTCTTAATTTCTCTAGACGCAGTCTAAAAATAAAAAGGTAAATTTTCTAACCGCCCACCCCAGCAGTAACAGGGCCTTAGAAAATCAATCACTGTTCCTTTGTTTTCCCATGCATTATCATGGTCTGCATCAGGTGTAATACAGTTACAAGTGACTTGCAGTAGTTACTGTAAGAGTAATGAGAGCCCTTAAAGTTATACTAAATTTTCAGTACTTAAAGAAGAATATACTTAGGAAACAGTGTTGAAACTCCGTGGCTGTACTAACTGAGGTCAGCGTGACAGAGGAGAAGAGGATTTCAGTTGTTCAATACCCGTGAAAAATGGGGAACAAAGTCTTGTAACTATACTCATATATAACATTGAAAAAGTCTTTCCGATTTGAAATGAGGAATATTTCAGTGTCACTTTTTGGTGTTTATCAAAACCAATTACATAAGTTTATTTTGGCAATGTAGATTCTTATTTTTTTTGACAAGAAATTACTACATATTTTTACATTATGACAATATATTACACTATGTTCACTTTTTTTTTCCTCGGCAAGAAAGTTCCTGTGGAAAGGAAATAGGAATCAAACTTTGAAATCTAAAATAAGGACTAAACTGCTTTTCATTTACTTTTCTACCCTTTGAGATGCCAGAAGCAATTTCCTCTTGAAGCTGACTTCCTTTCTGGAAATGATTTTCGTCTCCAACCATGTTGAGGCTCTTTTCTCATTCTTTCATTCTGACTAACTTGCTTTTTTCCCCTCTGACTTGCTACTGCAGTTGAGTAGAACTTCTGGAGGTAAGTAATTACAGACAAGTTTCTCTCTAACTTTCTTTTTCAGTTCTTCTCCCTCCTACCGCCCCCCCTACCCAGCCAGTCTAGAAGGACAAACAAAGCACTATTGGTGTCCTCTGCAAGAGAGCACTGATAGGGGGCTGGCTGTAAATTGACGTGGCATGGAAAATCTCTGCTAGTTTGTAGCAGCTCTAACATTGCTGCGAAATCAAGCCTACTCTTACCAAGTCTGTAGCTTGAAAACATCACGGGCTTACTGTTTCTATATAAAAAATGAATGGAAAGTACCTTCACTTTTCGATGTGGGAACCGGACTTTTTCTGTATTTGGATTTACGGCTAATAGAAAACAAAATCGAAGGGAGTTATTTGGTTACCTTTTTTTTTCCCCCTGTAGTGAGAGGGCGACAGATCTTGCTGCTTCTTACCAAGTCTGTAGCTTGAAAACATCACGGGCTTACTGTTTCTATATAAAAAATGAATGGAAAGTACCTTCACTTTTCGATGTGGGAACCGGACTTTTTCTGTATTTGGATTTACGGCTAATAGAAAACAAAATCGAAGGGAGTTATTTGGTTACCTTTTTTTTTCCCCCTGTATAGTGAGAGCCAGATCTTGCTGCTCCCCCCACCTCTTCCTGCAATTTAATCATTTGCAGATCTTGCCATGGGGTGCGGACTGAGAAAGCTGGAAGACCCAGATGATAGCAGCCCTGGAAAAATCTTTTCTACACTGAAGAGACCACAAGTTGAAACAAAGACAGATTCTGCTTATGAATATGTATTGCTGGATTTTACTTTAGAAGGTATCTTTTTCTGTTATATCTTTACTGTTCTGAGAAAGCAAAGAATAGGATTTAACTTAGTTCTGTCTTGTTTGACTTCCAGTAAATCTTAGATACTTTTATCAAAGCTAGCCAAAACGTAAGACTCTTATTTTGAAACGCAAATCATGACGAAGGTCCTCACTTAGATAAAATTACAATGGAAGCTACTGAAGTATTTTTAACAACCAAACCCTCCAAATTACACAACTGTCCTTGTTAAGGAAGCTGGCTAAAAACTGTTAGAGATTTTCCTAGTTTCCTGTGAGTCACATACTGCCATCCGTACTCACTTTGAATAATGGCTGTCTGAATTCAGTGTGACGGTTCAGAAAGTACACTGTGCCTGAGCATTAATTGAATAACATTTTTTTTAAATGTGCTCGACTTCTGAAAACAGGCTGTCATTGTCCTTGTTACTTTATGCAGAAGGAAGTCTGTTTCTTAGTTGTATACCAGGAGTAGCTTCCCCTCATATGCCCACCCCAGTCTCTTGGTAGCTATTTTAGTAAGAGTCTTAGTTTCATCTTACTATTTTTTCCAAATGCTTTACTTGTAGTTGTTGAATGGTCTTTTGAAATCGTGACCGAAATGAAACAAAATTTGTATGCGTAGCTAGAGGCAGACAGTGCTCTGTGGGATACTTCCTTCCCGAGGGTGTCCCGTCTCTAACAGAGCAACTCCCTGTTCCACAAAGTTGAAAACATAAACAAGCCCAGATGGCTGCCCTCTGAGAACAGACAGCTCAGTTTTGCAGTCACTTTGTAGTAACTTGCAGTTTATAACAACCCAGTCTACTGGAAAGTCTTAATAACAAGGATTTGAAGTAAATGCAGTTGCTAGAAGGGTTTGATAAAGGGAGAAAGTTAAGTGCATGTCTTGTTACATTTTCAGGAACTTTTTCATAAACAAAACTTGGCCTCTGCTTAGTTTTAACTCTAAATTACAGGACTGTAGTAGTAATTTTATTTAAAATATATCAGTGTTCATTGAAAAATTGCAAGATAATAATAGAAGCCACATTCTATTAAGTTATAGTATTCAACATCCAACTGTATTTGTTGGTCTGTTTACTTACACATATAAAGAGTTTCTCACTGGCTTGTTCTTTTTGAAGAAATAAAACTTTGTGTTGAGTAAGTAGTAGTGGTAATGTACTGGAAATAAAGCTAGGCTGCCTAATGCATACATGAATTACCTACTAATCTACTGATGATAGAAAGGATACTAAAACTTTTTTTTTTGAGACTGAAGAGCATTTAGCGTTCTTATATAGTCTGTGTTCTGAATAGTTTTACTATGTTTTAAACTAACAAGTTTCTCGAAGTGTTGTGTAAAAGATTTGTTGTAAAGGTAGTTGTGACTTTTAAGAAAAAGCACATCAAACAAGTGCAAATAAAGGTGCATCTCTATTATTTTAATAACCTATCACTACAGCAGTAAAGATTCATTTTCTCCTGCTTAGTCTGATATTTAAAAGTGCTTAGCTTCAGTGACTTACTGTGAAATTATGAATGCTAAATAACAGTGAGATCAGTTTTAATAGTTGCTTAACTTTTTTTGGTTTCTAACTGTAAGCCAGTGGATTTGTAAATGCAGGTATCTTTCTATTGAATTGTTCTAGCTGTGTGTATTTGACCTTAAAATATTGAGGTCTCTACTCTTTAGAGCTGAGATAATGAATACAGAAAAAACTGGTGTATGTTTTGGAGACATTTCTTGATTCTGTTTGTTTATGAAACGTGGGATTGGCTAAAGTATTGTGGGGAATATGTTGGGCTTCCCCCCCCTTCTACCCCAATCAACTCGCTCACATACTTGTTGCTACTTGAATATCCTTTGGCTAAATGAAACCTAAGTGAGAGCCTTTTATCGCTTTAGACCAAAGTTAGTTTTCACTCTGCTGTCAGGTTGTGTGTTATGTCTTCATGGCACTCTGTATCTGCTGGTTTCCAGAGCAGGATCCTACCCAACATCTGAGATTTCTGTTTGCCTGAGTGACTTGTTACCACTGGATCTGGCACCAAGTAAAACAGAAAATCTGCACTTAGCTTACTGTAGGATCTTATAAAGGATACTATGTCCTGCATTAAGATAAAAGTATAGCAAGCATAAATACATTATTTCAGTTTAATATGCCTTATCTCTGCTTCATCAGATTTATGCTCTGTGAAGTCGAAATGAGCCTGCTGGGGAGACTTTCAGGAGTCCCTGATCTTCTCCCAGGCCATGATGCAGATTAGGTCAACCATGATGTAGTCTAAATTTGCTGGCTGGAGTTGCTGTGCATCTTAGCTAGTTATCAGCAGTGTATTGTACCTTGGCTTCTCCCTTCCTGGTCCCCAAAATACTCCCATCCCTACTGTAAAGATCAGCTTTGAGTTCCGTGGAGGTTCTTCTGCATCAGGAGAATCCCAAACAAGAAAATTACGGCCAGTCTTTTATTTTGGTGGGATTGAATAGTACAAAGGAAAGGGAGCAGTGGACTCTGAACTGTAATTTTAAATGCCTGTCAAGGATTGTAAATTCTATGGTCTCAATCATGAGGCATATCTCAGTTACAAAAACAGCTGTTATTTTTGAGGTCAGTTTAACCCTAAAGTAGGGATAGTTTAAATACTCCTACTCAAGCAGAATGCTTACGCCTTTTCCACAACTCTTCTATTAGGGAAAAGAAGGAATATTGATGCAAGGGTATTTCACGTCAGCCCACTAAGATGACATGCTGTGAAGCTCTTGTCACTCTGAATAACAGTATGAATATGTATGAAGTAGCTGTTTTGTTGTCATCTTCAATATCGTGCATCTGAAGTTTACTATAAAGCTAGCAAGTTAGCTGTAGTTCTGTTATTTGTAAAGTATTTTGGCTACCTGTTGACAGCACATCAGGAAGGAGATTTTCTTAATGAAAAATGGTTGACATTTGCAAAATCAGTGAAGTGATTATCACGTTGCATACATTCCTGCTTTTTTGGCTTGTGGGCTGTAGAGTTATTTCTTCAATATATATTTAATGTCTCCTGGATTTACTATGAGTGGAATCATGGGATGGAGGTGTTACTAAGGGCAAAATATCATCCGTCTATGAAAGGGAGGGCTGTGATGTACTGTCTGCTTAAAAAAAAAAAAAAAAGTGCAACAGCCCTGTCCCTATGACTGAGAATGGCAGAGTTTACATTAATAGGTTGAGTTTGCTAGTTATCAGCAATAAACTGTCAATATATATGTTAGTGATACGTTCTGATAGAGCGCATTTCCCATGGTACACATTATTCAGGTTTCTCTTGATAGTGTTTCTGAGCTGTTAAGGCTCTTACAGTGACAAGCAAAGTAGGCCTCCATTCCTTTTTCCCCTTTAGTAAAAGTTGGTATTTAAAAGCATTTGAGTGTTATAAAACAGTAGTTTCAGGTTTGTGGGTTTTGTTTTGTTTTTTCTTTTAAAAAGCCCTCCATAATATGTATGTGTATATATATAATCAGTGTTATCCCCATTTTATAGTAGGCAAGCAGTATAGAGATTGATGTTTTACAGAACACCACTCATGAACCAGCAGAATTCTAATTCAGTTTATTAGAATAAATGATTAGGCAAACTAAAGATTCATATATCTGGTTTATGATACTTTAAACCAGTAGGATAGGTAGACTTTGTGACTCGCTGTGTTTTTGATAAAGTCCTTAAATTCCTTGCTATTCCCCACCTACAATATAAGGCAGGTAGATAAGAGGATGTAAGAACATTAAATTAAGGAATACATTTACAAAGCGGCAAGTGAGATTTATGTCATTGCATTTATCTGTTCTTTTTTCTCTTACATCATTTTTTAAAATTACAGAATCAAGGAGAATTAGTGTATTTAAATGTTTTCAGTTTATTGTATGGTTTGAAAGGGAATGTTTAAAACAGCATGTTAAAATGTTTGTATCTCAGTGTTGTGAGGTCACTTAATTCCAACTGAGGCATCCTTTAATACAGTTGAACACGGATCTTAATGCACTGAAAGCCTTGCAAAGAGGGGGACCCATCAGAACACAAAAAAGTGCATCACTTGTAGCAAGAGTCATTGATAAAAACCACCAAATTCCAAGCCAAGCTGTCTTGTCGTAAGAGTTTATCTGCAAAGGATTAAATTTTGATGATGGCAAATATATGCTGGCAAAATTACTCTTCGATTACTGTGTATGAGTATTGATTTCCTGCTTTGGAGGCTCTGAGAGCATCTACAGTTCCAGTTGGAGTTGAGGGGAACAGGAAATACTGACCATCGGACTTACTGTGGCAGAATATATAATCTGTTACCAGATTGGTGCGGAATCTTTCTTTTCTTTGTGCAAAAGCTGTGGATCAAGCCATTGAAAAAAGGTTCTCCAAAAAAGTTTTCCCTTTATCAAGTTTCCCCCGATAGCTATGCAGTACCTAGCTGTTGTCTATTGATTGGAAATGCTTGCACACACTCAGAGGGATCCTTCTTAGAAATTAGTGACACCACATAGCTCACTTAAGTGACATGTACTTAGGTCTACTGGAAAAAGGAATTGGGACTATGTTAAAATGTCAGCCTACAATCCACAGATCACTTCTAAGGGATCCAAAAAAAGTATGTAAGAAAAGCAAACCAATTGTTCTAGGCTTAAATTCATTGTACGGGAATTTACCTCACAACTAGGGCTGAAGGATACTGCTTCGCTAAGTTTAAGGCTTTGGCTAGACAAAATAGTTGCTTTGTTAAGTTCAGACCTATTGTGTGTTTAGATGTTGATGCAGCTCTTAAATTAGCTTGGCAAAGCTAGATCCAACAGAAAGTGTTGCCAACTAGATTAAAAATAGATCATATTAACTTGTAAAAATATGTACTTCAACTAGTTGAGTACTGTTGAATCAGCTGCGAATCTGCTTTTTCTTGTATAAATAGAACTGTCTTTAGTAAATGCCTTGGGATAGATTTTGTGTGGTTTATATAAAAGGAACTTGCCCAAAAAGTATATAGACATACACAGTATAATGTGCTTCTCTTCTGCTTTCAATGCTTTTAAGCTTCCTCAAATCCGGAAGTTATCAAGATCAGTTCTGTGTTGGATATAGCATCTAAGGTGGAAGAATATTACAGCAAAGGATATGTTGTAGGAGCTGTTCATCCTATTATACTGCCAATTGGACGTAGAAGGAATTTCCCTGCAAGTCACATGTATCGAGTGGTACTTTCACGATTGAAATTAAGGTAACAGTGAAATAATTTGAATATATTGGTCCATTACTTAAGCCATTTGTAAGTGGATTGCTCAACATGCATAATTGGTTATCAACTTGAAATGAGCACCTCAGAGAATCCAATTAACTGTTCCTTGTCTAGAAAGGTGAGCAAGTTAGTAATGTTTTTTTAATTAACTCTAACAGCACAATTGGCTAATGTTTACTTTGCTGTAGTAAATGTCCAAACAAAAATCCAAAGTTGCTTATCATAATTTGTGGGAAGATAAATTGTTAGTTTACCCTTTTATTTTTACTACATCTTTATAATAAAGTGTCATCTGTCATGGACCTGCAGCAAATACAAGATTAAACAAAACACTAGGAGAGTAACAAGCTGCTTTAAATTCTTTCATGTCTGTTTTTTTTCTTCTTTTTCAAAACTTTTGTCTTCACTTTTCCCATAAGAGCATTATTCAGGGAAAATGACCTATAAAGTGTGAATGACTTAGTTTGTCAGAGATAAATAGTTTATTTTTCCTTCTTAACAAGAAGGAAATAATCATTCTGTGATTGGGGGGGCATACAAAAGCTTGGTTTTGACACTGAGGGAGAGTCAAGAGTTTGTGTTTATGTTCCAGCTCCATAGTCTTGTTTATTACTCTTGTTTTCACTGCATTGTAATCACCATGTGATCATAAAGAAAATATACCAAAAAAAATTTACTGTTAGTTCCTTTGAATGCAAAGAAGATAACCTTTTGTTCTTATCTTGAATAACTAGAAAAGTGGATTTCTTATTGCATTAAGAGCTGTCATGCTTCTCCATCTCTCCTGAGTCCTAGTGCCATGCACAAAAAAGGTTCTTTCATTTTCTTTTGGAAGACCGGAAGGGCGTGAGTTGGAAGATACCCCCTGCCACTGCAGTAATACTTCTGTAAAACATGGTTCGTTTGAGGGAGCTTCTCAACTGCTTTGCTTAAACAAGCGTTCTCCGTGGTATTTGCTGCTCATACAACTTACCTTTATAAATTCATCTGCAAACAAGGTGAATGTTGTCCATGCGGGCAAATGCTTGAGTAAGAAAAGCAGAATACTTGCTCTCTGGAGCTGAGGCTTCTAAGAGCTGACGCTGCCAGCGCAGCTCATGCAATTCACCTTATCCCTGCAGATGTGGGATCCTTATGAAGTTGTGGTTTGAACCTTTAGGCCCTTGAATAGGTGAAGGATGAGACCCTGCAGCCTACATGTGAAACTGTTGGGTGTAGGTTCCCCATTTCCTATGCATATGTACCTATGTTGGTTTTCCTATAGGCAAATACACCTTCTCCGACTACTATCTGGAAAGTTACCTGTTATATTTGAATGTGTCTCGTTGATGTTTCATTCTAAAGCAAAAGATTGTGTGAAGGAAACATGAAATAAAATCCTATTATATTATTGATATACACCAAATATTGTTGTCTGAGTAATAACCTAACTGGCTTTAGAGAAAACATAATGAATACTATTCTTTAAATGGAAGTTACAGCTTGTTGGATTCTCAGATCTGAGTGATTTAAACATTACCTAACCCAAAGTCATTGTTACTGCATTGTGGTTTTAGTATTTGCCTACACTGCATTTCCTACAATAGCTGCAACTCTGCTTTAGTTAAAAAACTAAACAGCAGCATGTTAACAGTGTCAAAGTACCATTCCTATTCATAGTGTTTTCTACAAAACTGAATCTGTTTTGTGCTTGCTAAATTTATAGCTTAAATTTGTATTTTTTTCATTATCAGAGATTTTTGGGTTTGTTTGTTTATTACAAAAGCAGGGCTGTTTGTCAATAAAGCTCAGTTTCCGAAAGATGTCTATTAACAGTCTTCAGATGAAATTCCTGTTAAATATTAATATTCTTACCCTGATGTTGTAATACGCAGTACCTGCCACTTTGTGTAAGAAACAGAACAAATACCAAAACCTGCTGAGTTCTAAATAAAAGTATGAAGAAGCATTGCCAGGATTTCATTCATAACTATTCCAAAAGAAAAGAATTCTATATGCAAGCATTTGCTCAAGTTAGCAGCAAACTACTGACAAAGACTGCTTTCTTTCTGTGTTCTAGCCAGAAGCATGCAACACCCAGAGGACAAAGGCACCCCAGGCTGGTGATTGAGGAATGTCCTTTAATGTATGAAACACTGACAAATGAGGTAGTGAAAGAACTGTTAGAAAAGGTAATGGAGGGTTTTTTCCAACTTCTCCTGAGATTTTTATTTCTACCATACATGTAAGTTATATTTAGTGGTTGATGTTTTTTTTTTAGTTTTGAGTTTTAACCTTGGTTTATTTTATAGAAGCTACAAAACCTTTTCTTGATGTGAAAGGAGTTATTTTTCTTCACTAGTTGCTTTTTCTAATTTAGGACTTAGTACTGAGCCCTGTAAAGCTTTGGGAGACTGGCCGCTTACACCACTGAAAGCAGAATCAGGCCCAAACTCTCAGTCAGTCTTTATAAAATGCTTGTATGATAGCTTTTCTGGAATTAATATTAAAAAAAAAAAAAATCTGAAGTTTCATGTTGTTCTGGGTTAAGTAAGGTATTCCTAATGAAAATGAAAATATTCAATTTCTAAGAGATTTTTTTCATTCTTTAACAGAAATACAAAATACACAGTAATCATATTAAATATTTACTTGGCACAGCTTTTGAAAATATTGTATAGTTAAATAAAACTAAACTTCCACTGGAATGCAAGCTCTAGTTCTAGTTCTTTTTGTGTTTCACTTCCTCTGCAAAATTGGAGACTTGCCAAAACAGGAAACTATTGTTATTACAAGAGTTAGAGTGATATCTTTTACATTAGTTGCCAAGGAAAGAAGTAGAGGAAAAAGCATATTGGAGCTCTTTAGTGATCTTTGAGATTAATTCTCAGGTGTTTCAAATTTAAAATGGAATTCCATTACACATTTATTTAATACGTGTATTGCCAGGTTGGTTGTGTAGCATACCAGACAAACATTTAAAGGAAAAATACACTTGAAATTAGCAGTGCTTCTTTCTTGCAAGCAAATCTGGAACAGAAGTAGTAAGTGAAAATAACTTGATTTTAAAATGCTCCCAGTGTTTTAAAAAGACTGAGCCAATAATCCAGCGTAAAATTACTTTTTTTCTTTTTTTTAAAAAGATCTGAACCCATAAGACTTTGTGGCATTTCAGGAGAAGGATTGTCGTATTACCTCTTTTTCTGCATGTTACTTGTCACATTTAAAATTGTTTTGGTTGTCTTAGAAGCAGCAGCTCTGTATAATCACAGGGATTGGCATATCATATCATTGCTGTACACACATAATGATGGTAGATAGTACTAAAAAGGGATTGTAGTACCATCAGCTATTTGAGTGTTATTCACTCTCTTGATAAATAGTTTTTGTGAGTTAACTGGGTAGACATCCTTCTCTCTCTGCCCTCACTAATCCAGTACTTCCCAGGCGATTTCTTTCTGGGCTGGGGTTTCTGTATTTTCCTGGAAGGACTGTTGCACAGGGGAGCTTGTAGCACAAGATGGTGGGATCACCTTCCTCAATGTCAGGACTCTTTATCCCAGCAAAAAAAAAAAAAACCTCCCTCCAAGAACAGACACATCCCACAGGTGGCACATATTCTACAGTTGTATTTTGAGACTTCAGTGCAGAGAAAAAGACCCACCACTGGCTGAAAGCAGAGTTAAGAGGGTTTTCATTTGCTTCTAGCTCCGTCCTTTCTCTGCTCCTTCACTATTCTCAGTAATAGTGAAGCTGAGTAGCCTCAGAGGGAACCAGGGGATAATGAATCATGACACGTGACAAACAGATATTTCTATAGTATTAGTGGTTAGTAATTTTAGTATGACTGGTATCACATGTTTAAAGAAACAATACTATTTATTGCACCAGTATACTGCTTATCACTACGACACAGGAAGTAAAATACTTCAGATTTGTTCTAAATGAAGGATTTTGTATACACTAAAGTCAGTACCAGTGTTGGCCATCTTATTTGGCCTGAGTCCAAAGACATGCTGGAAGACTTCCATTTACTTTGAAACATGGGCAGTGTACAAAGACAAGCCACCCTCCTATAGTACAGTATTGTGTCTTTATGTCCTTGAAAATCAGCAGTTTAGTTAAACAGAACATGTATATAGAAGTGTGTGGTTTTTTTTTTTTAAAGTTACATGCAATTCTAAAATCACTTTGCAGATAAATTTCTGTTGTAAATACAGGTTAATGAAGCTGCTAAAAGAGGAAAGAAATTTGTGGGATTTGTAACGCAACATTTTCCTCAAACTAAAGCCTGTAATGGAACAAGCACAGATGGAAGTGCAGAGCTGGAATCAACACTGGGAAGAAGAAATAGGGAACACAGAGGAAGAAATTCTGATGAAAACTTTAAAAACTGGAATGAAGGGACACTGAGTGGCCACTCATCTGAGAGTGGGATAGAGGAGGAAATGCAAGGAGAAAGCGGTCTGTTACAGGATGCAGATTTCCAGTTTGGAAAAGAAGTCAGCCCTGTTAAACCACGAAAAGGAGACGGTAATAAATGCTGCTTGTTTATTGCAGCATAAGGTATTTTATTGAGCTGTTGTTTTAAAAAGGTGTTGGAAAAAAATAACAGAACAGCATGTTCTATTGTATCAAATACTGGTTTTGGAAGATGCGTCTTCCTTAAATGCATACGTATTTCTAAAGAAGTTGCCAGCTGAGGAAACAGAAGAAATATTTTCCTTCTGCTCTATGTATGTGAGAACCGTGGTAATATATTAAAATGATATTTCAGTTCTCTATAGAATATTATAAATGTACTGTCAAAAATCTAGTTTGTAATTTAAAACCAAAGGAAAAAACCCCAAACAAACCCCAAAAAATCACCCACAGTGTAATTCTGATTTTAAATGTGGTACAAACAGATAGCTTTTTTGCTTGATATGTGTATAACAAATATGTTGCAGTAAAAGTCTTTTCTTTTAGAAGGATGCAATTGTTTTAAGCCTTTTTGTAAATGCATATAGTTTTCACTTACTCTTAGTATTAAATCATAAACACGTAACGGATTTCCAAGAATATGTTATGATTCCAGTTCTCCTGCCTGTTTCAAAACTGACAACAAAGAGATCCCCTTCCAGCTAGAGCTGTAATTTTACGTGCTTCTAGCCAACTCACATAATGTACAGCAAACAAATCCGTTCATAATGGATTCTTTCTGGTTAACATGCCTTCAAGAAGCATCCTGAAAGAGATCACTTAATGCATTGACCATGAAATCAAAGAGGATAATTGTTACAAAATGAATTTACACTAGAGAAAAGCAAGCATTAAAAAGTTGTATAGGAAGGAAAAGTATTATTGAAAAATGTTGGTGCTGTGGTAGAAAACTTAGTTGTAGAAGAATCTGAGATACTTAGCGTAGTCTGTGTGAGAGATTGCCTGAAACAGTGACTTCTGATACTGAAGCACTAAGGCCTCCTGGTTTGTTGGGAAGAAAAGGTGAGAAGGAAGAAGTAATCTAAACCATGAGAACTAATGCAAGATAGTATTGTGTAGAAAGCAGGCAGTATGAAACTTTCATGTCAGATTGCATTTTGACATAATAGGTTCTTCCCTGATGGGCCAGACATGTTTTAATTGCTCTCAAAAGCAACCTTTTCACTTTCTTGTTAAGAGTTAAGCACCCTCTCCAGTTTGTAGACTGTCAGGATAATGGCTCTAAGGCTGAGATAATCAATGTCCCTCTTATTTTTAACACTTGAATTAAAGCAGTTCTTGTACAACATGCTGAGCCTTTATAGCATGATCTGTTAAACTTAACTCTTTCCTTACAGCTTGAAATAGTGGGTTTGCTATATGTAGCAGAATAGAAATCCTGTAAGCAAAAAGCAGAAAACTCTTGGTTCTGTTAAGGAGCTCTGTACAGACTGGCATGATCAGGTAGATTAGCAACCAGTGCATCCCCTACGTGCAGTGTTCTCAGGAAATTCTTCAAAAAGCTTTGGGCAAGAATATGAGGCTTCTCTACTACTAGTCAAATACTCCAGTAAAGTTATTGGAGCTCCTAAGACAAAACTTACGAAAACTTACAACATTTGCAAAGAAAGGTGGTTATGTAACCATAATTTAAAAAAAAAACTGTGAATTTTCAAAGAAAGTCTTACATGCATGTAGGTATGTGCTGCCACTTCAGTACGTCTGAAGTACATTTCTATTTAGGTCTGCTCAAAAGATGCAAAACTGTGTCTGAGTTCTAGATTTGGGGGTCATAACGTATGAATTTTGACTGCTTATAAATACACCACTTGCAGAGGCAAATTCTGATACACATGAGCAATTAAATAGTTGTATCGGGAAACTTGATTATTTTTTTTCTGAAGAACAAATATAAAAGTGATCTCACTTTAGTGTATGGGAAAGGAAATTAAGGTTTGTCAGGATAAATACGTTTATGCTAATACCACCACCTGTGGAGGTGGTAAAATAAAACTGTATAGAAAGGAGAGTCATCTCTTACTGATAGAGTTCAAAATTTTGTCCTGCATTTACCTTGTTCCAGGCACCTGATGTCACTTGCAGCGGGTGCAGTAACACTTCTCAAAACAGAGAGGCGTTCTCCCAGAGATTGACTCAGACTACTTACAGTCCAAACCCTACTTTGGAAATCTCCCTCTATTTCTGGAGCGTAGAGAGCCTAGCATCTTAAGTGGGGTCATCTAAACCAAGTTCCTTTGTTTTGGCAATGTGAATACTTCTGCTTTCTAGAAAAGTTGGTTTGTGTTGATTTAGGCTGCTCAAATGTTGAAGTATTAGACAATCTGAGAGCATTTTTTGGCGACTGGTTTGTTATCTCTCCACAGCAGTGACATACGTGTGAGTGTATTTGTAGAATACATTTATAGATCTAGGACTTCATAACTTGTCACCAGTGATTTCCTAAAATGGTATGGATTTGTGAATTTTAATTTTTGGTGAATGCTTGTTTATGACTGTTTTTGTAACAACACTGTATTAATGCCTAGATATAAAAAGCATTTGAGGATATGCAGGTTTTGTGTGCTTAACTCACACATTCATCAATTACTGTGTGGGAAACCCCAGTAGGCCACCAATTATACCGGTACTTCAGTACTCTTCAGAAAACAATGGGTAAAAATCAATACTGTACAAGGCATTCCTAATATTTAAAAATTTGGAAAATTGTCTTCAGTTATAGTAATTTCAAATATTTATAGTCAGAAGTTCCATGAGTAGCAAAAATGAAGCCTGTTTCCACAGGGTTTTTCTTAGCTCTAGTATATTTTCTCTATGCAAAACTCACCTACCTAAAAGGTCCAGTGACAACCCAACTGTAATATGTTCAAATTTTTCTTGTATCCCAGAGCATACCCCCCTCACACCTTGTCCGTCCTGAGTGTGTTTAGGGCTCAAGCTGAGTAGTCACATCAGGAAACAATTCTTAAAACTGTTGCTTAGAATTAGAAAACCACGTTGAAATAAGAGATTAATAATATTTTTATTTTGGAGCACTGTCTTCCAGAGTTTCATTCTTCTTCCTTTTTCTTTTCTTAGACAAGCTATATACAGTCTTCAATGTTTTTGATGATGATTCTACCTGCTGGACCTATCATGAAGGCGTTTTGTCTATGAAAGTAACAAGAAAGGGGCCAGTTATTAGTACACTGGAAGCAGACTGGCTAGAATTAACCACATTTTATTATAAACAAGGATTGTCCTTAATTGATTCTTTTGTACACTGGGAAACTTCTAAAGGTGAGTACTGTCCCAGAATATCATGAAGCTTTTACTTGTTTATGTAGAACTACATAATTTGCAAAAAGTAGATCGTATTTTGCTTCTTGTTGTGAAGGGCCATATGTAAACATGTTCAGATAGTCATTGTAAATTTACAGAATTTCATCCCTGAAAAGGGAATAATTTGTTTTCTGGGCAGTTATAGCTCTGAATAATTGAAATTTCTGCTTTGTTTTATCAAATTGAGGATTTCCGAAGCAGTGAAGTAGTGTAGTGTTATAATGAAATAAACCTTTTGCGCTAGTTCTTTTTTCTTGGTTTTGTTTTTCTAAAGGAAACGATACTGGGAAGAAAATCATTAGATACACGTTTCCCTGATGTTCATATTCTCCTGCTCACTGTAGATACTGTGCTGCACTCTGTTGAATATTTCTAATGAGGCAAAAGAGCACCTTGAGTTCTCATTGTGCTTACTGTACTGTTAAAACTAAGTCAGACTTTCCGTGCTTCCTGCTTTCTCCAGCTCTTTGTTGTGCTTAAAAAGTCTTTCCAAAACACCAAATTGCATTAAAATTCGATTGTTGATCCTGAAGCTTCAGGATGTTTCTGCAGGTTGTTCTGGTCAGATGTGGACATATGTGGAGAGTAGAGAAATCTGGTTTTGTCCTTGCCCTCAACTGTAGGCAGATCCTTCAGGACCTTTTCACACAGCTGGGAGAGCGGTCCTCCCTGGTCCCTCCTGCTTCTTGCGCTCTTCTGCAGGAATCTACCAGCTCAGTTAACACTCAGATTGTTACAATGACAGAGCTTCAGGCCACGGGATTTTCAAATTTTCATCTTCATTCTGCCAGTTTCAGTTCGATCTCAGTTTTTATTCTGGAGAGATCCTCCTAGCTCTTTCAGAGTTCCTAGCCTTCATCCTCCTGATGAACAGGCACAAGCCCAATGTCAGCAGTGCCGCTGCTGGCCCAGGCCCATCGCTGCACACCCTGCTGAGCCCAAAATCCTGCGCTTTGGCAGAGCTGTGAGACAGTGCTGTACCACCGCTGACAACAGGAGCAGCTCTTTATTGGCTGAAGTATTTTGAACTCTAAAACTCTGTTGTTGGTAAAATATGTAATTAAGAGATTCATTTCCATTTGAACTGAATTTGTCTGAAAGCCAGAAATTAGAAGTGTTGCAAAAAATAGTATGTAGCTACTGTTGTGCAATTACTTGAAAATAATGTGAAGAAAATGGTAGTACTGTAGTGTTAGGGGAACAGGCCAAGAGAGTCTGACATAGTTAATCACTTTGGAATGTATTAATTATTGTAATAAATGTTGTTTGATAGCAGACTTAGAATTTATACTTCACTAATGTGATACTTTGTCTTTGGTTGGATCTGTTCATGTCTTGCTTGTACTAAGTTCTAAGCTGTTGGTGTTCCTCTAGAATTGCTTATGGAAGTTCAGATTAAGCAAGCAAAACACAGGGCTGCAGTGGAGAAAAGTCGTGTAAAAAGTTTGTTGAAAAGGTTTGAGAGACCTTAAACAATTTTTTGCCATACTCAGGCTGATTATCAAGTGCAGTAGTTTACTTAATAATGTATTAAAATGGCTTTCATAAGTCATTTTACATCTCTTCTTACATGAATTATACAAGGAGGGTAGAATTACTGGGGGTTTTGAGTAGTTTTTATATTTACTATATGTCTTATTTAATGCTTTTTTTTCCTGATACTCTAATTTAAAATAATGTGCGTTCAGCATCCCTTTTGTAAGGCTTAGATTAGTGAAAGGCTTAAATTTAAAAAACCCCAAAGTTTAAAACACAAAGTCTTTGGAAGTTAAATGATGTGGGTTCTTCAAAAATCAAACCCTGAAAACAATGAGAACTCTTCAGTTTTTGTTGTTCTCGGTAGTTTTGAGTGTGAATCACTGCATTTCTGTAGCTCTGCAATAAAGTAAATTTAGTGAGTGTCAGAGGAACACAAGTGCATCGACATCACTATATTTACCTCAGTTGAATCTGGCAGCTAGTCCCTTTCAAACTGCATATTTTGTGCACATAAACAATCTAATGGCACCGTTTGTACTGGTCATCTTTCTTGCTCTTAAATTATAATTCCTATCTATTGAAGTCAGTGGAAGAACAAAGTTTCCTTTGGGGGAGGAGAGGTGAGAAATCAGACTCCTGGTTTTCAATACAGATTTTTTTAGAGCTGGAAAATAACTCTCTGGAGATATGTTACAATTCACTGAGGGGTGTTTTTGGCAGCTGTTGAAATTAATCTTTGCAGCTGTTGTCCAACAACAGTTTACAGTCTTCCCATTCCCCTGTAGCTGTCTGCTCTTCTCTATGTGAATAACTATCCCATCTTTAATACCCAGGTTATGACTTATTTAGGGATTTCATGCTGCCTCTTTGCAGCAGTTGGTGCTTCTGCTTCAGCCCCACTTGACTGGTATGTGTTTCAGTTAGACTCACGGGTGGGACGCTGCTGAATTAAACTGGATATATCCAAAGGCACAGCTCACTATGTGGATGGAATTCTGCAGCTGATCGAGTGTCTGTAGCCACAGTAAGAAATTAATTTAGCTACTAAGTTCTTAAGCTAAAATGTTTGCTCTTGAGGTGAACATTGAAGAGTTCTATAACCAGATAAAAGTTTGGCATCCAACAGAGGGAAACCTAAAATGCTTTTTTGGGGTGAAAAAGTATTTAAGCACTTGCACTCATTACCAGAATTACTTCTTCTATGTCTGCATGTACATCTAATTGTCATCTTCACCTCACTTTTGTTTGTTTGCTTTTAGACTGTGAGGTGTCTTTAGCAGTAGTTGTCCTTTTATACAGCTTCAGTGAAATGAGCAAATTTTAGCTATTGTTTCAATAAAAATAAAAACACCGGATACAAGTCAGGCAGCTGCAGAAATCCTCCTCTGGTTTGGACTCTACAGATGTTCTGCAGAGTCAGCAGAATTCTGTTGCTACCAGGATCAAAATGCAATACCCAGTTTAAGGCAGGAGGAAGTTTTAACATAAAAAGAATTCAAAAAAAAAAAAAAAAAAAAAATCATTGTCAATTCTTAATAATTACCAACTTCTGTGTTCTGCTGCCAAAAGAGGATGCAGTCATAAAAATAATCCAGGAAAGTTCTCTTTTAGCAGCCATTTGGATCATTGTTGTGTTTCCTCCATTTGCAGCTGCCTTGGAGGCTCTCATGATCGTAGAAGTACCTAAGATTAGTAGAAGTGCTGTGGCAATATTTTTTTATTTTTTTGGTTTTTGTTACCTATCATGCAGCACTTTTTTTTTTTTTTTTTTAGTACTGAAATTAAAAAATTAACAAAGATTAACTATTGTAATCGACAGAATGGGCAGGTGAACCAGTTAGCTGCACGTGTAGTTTTTTAATAGAGGTGATTTTGACATGGTACGGTACACTTTTTAACAGTTTCTTGCAAATGACTACTGAGTGGAGGTGTCTTGTCTCAATAACTGTTTAAAACTTAGAGTTATTCTATCATGTTTGAACCATGATAGAAAAACGAAATATTCTAACATGTTGTAAGTGGACTGCCCATTTTAAGTATCTGCCTGAACACTGAAGAAAGGTTGAAGTCCATGAATTTATAAGATTATTAATGAATTATTAGGAGTTGTGCACATATTCATACGTTTGTGCCTGAAGCCATATATTCAGTTGCATGTACAATCACATTATATTTATGTGTAATCTAAAAATAAAATATGTCTAATATCTCTACAAATGCATGGAAGAGAGATATATATGCATGCAAGTATCTAAATAATCATAACAAACTACATAAATCTGCTACATGCAATATAGTAAAAAATAGTATGACCAAATAGTTGGTATTTTATGGTACATTAACAAGCATGCTCAACAAACGGGAATTCCTGGTTTACATAGTACAACTTCTGTGCCAATCTGGTCAATTTTTAAAACTAGACCAGTTGCATTCCGTAAGTTTTCTCTGTTTGCTAGGTGTTTTTTTTCTTTTAAGTTTATTTGCCTTCCCTGAAGCTGTGGCAAAAACAATCACTCTTTACATCTCTCTGTGCAATATTGGAGAAGATTTAAATCTGGTATTCTGAGGATTACATAATTTTACTGTTCAAATTTAGTTTAAAAAGTTTAAGATAGTCAGCTGTCAAGGTACCTCTGCATAAAAGGCTTCCCGATGGCTCTTAGGAGAAGCAAAACCAGAAAATGAACCAATATCTGATGCAAAGCTTTAGTTTGGGCCAACCGGATACTGTCAGGCTTCGACAAGTGAGTCAGGGAGTTGTGCTCTGAAACTTCCTTCCCATCAGGAATCTTCCTACAATTACTTCTGTTTCAAGCTCTTCCTGTGGCCGTTTACATATTTATTTAAGTAACAGTAGCTAGGCTTTGCACTTCATGCTTCATTTATCTTTATGGTCTCTCCCACCACACCAAAAGCCACGTTTATTGTCAGGCATACAATATTGAAGTTGCATAAAGAGGGTTTGTGCCCATCTGCTGCGGGGGATAGGTTGAATACAGGAAACTGGAATTCAGATTCAAGCATGGAAGTGGCTAATGCTTTTGAGACAATGAAATGGTTCATAGTTCAATTTGTGTAGAAAAAGGGTTTTGAATGATAAGTTGACTTGCGTACTTCATCAAGTTGTAACTAGGCGCAGGAATAACCACAAATTTGAGTTAGTTGCTGTCTCAGCCCAATTTATTTTAGAGGACTGTTCAATGAGAAAAAACAAGCCCATGTGTACATCTCAGTAAGATATCAACCTAAAACTTTATATTTCAGTTTATGTTTGTCTTTATGTTCACAGGGGACCATTTGCCCAAATCTTTAGAAGGATTATTTATCTACGAAGAAGAAGGTGCTGGGGTTCCAGGTTCTAACAGGAAAGGAAATGATGCAATAGTTGTTGAACAATGGACAGTCATTGAGGTAAATTGGTGATTATTTAGCAACGCAATTTCCTACTTCTAGTTTTGTTTTTTCCTTAGAATGCTTGTACCAGTGTTTGATAAACATTCAGGATGGTTTCTTGAAGCCACCTGCATAAGCTAAACTAAAGCCTTGAGTCATTAAAAATGAAGTCAGGCCTGTGGCCGTTGGTCAGGGTGCATAAAAGAAATATGCCGCAGGGATTCTGACCTGACACTTACAAATGTTCATACCAACAAATACAAACACCGAAGAAAATATCTTTTTGAAATGTATGTGTTTCAGACCAATTTAGACGTAATTTCAGCAAGTGCAGCTCCGCTGACAATGTGCTGAAGTATTTTTAAATAAAAAGAGTAACAAAATAGCAAAAACTAGAAACAGAACAAGAAAAAAATGATAGCGAATGAATCAAGTATGGTTTTCAGATGTATATTCTTAGTAAAATTTTACTGTTAAATATCAAAGACTTCATTTTTTCCTCAGAAATTTACATGTGCTACTGTAGCATGGTACAGCAATAAAATTATGTAATTTTTTTAGTATTTTAATATTATAAGATTATTGGTATGAATTAATGACATCTGAAAGTAATCGTTGTTGGAGGATATTGAGGGCTTATTTTTGAAATATTCAATGATAAATACATTTACCGATGTGAAAAGAAACAGCATAAGACTAAGACCTTGTATATTTAAAAACAAACAAACAAAACAAAAAACAACCACCAAACCCCAAAAACCTAAGTATATAGCTAGGTGAGATGCTTGTTATTCAGATGTGAAGTAAAAACCTAAATACATCAAATGAGGTGCATATTCTGGTGTTTAAAAAGTTTTAGACATTAATTTAGCAACATGACAAGTTTAACAAGTGAGATGTGCTTTGAATGTCTTGCTGAATCAGGGCTCATACCTAAAGTTAATAAGCTCTATTTTCCTAGTCTTCTGTAGTCTTTGAACTTTTCAAATTGTTTTCAGTTTGAAATAGCAAATCTCCACCAAACAACACAGTACGATGTCATCTCAAAGGATTGTCTCATTATAGATGAGAGGAGAGTCATTGTAATTTCTGTGTAGAAATGCAAATAAAACCTGTACAGAGTCTCTTTACTACTTTTTATAATTATTAATGTAGGGGTGTGAAATTAAAACAGATTATGGACCTTTATTGCACACGCTGGCTGAGTTTGGATGGCTCCTGACCTGCGTCCTGCCTACACCCATCGTACGACATGACAGGTACCCAAACAATAGATTACAGCATTTTTGGTGTACACATCTCTGAGAATTATCAGGTGATTTCTTGTGTACTTAAATGTAACAGGAAGAAACATGCTAATAATGTTAACTGCATATAAAAACTTGACATGTGAGTAGCATTAGGGTGGAATCTTTTTTACCACGTTGTTTTAGGACTGCTGACGTCTGGGAGTTTCAAACTAGACCAGTAATCCTAAATTTAAAATACATTGTATATATATAAACATTAAAGATTTTGTTTAGGAAACTTTTTATCACGTACCCAGTCCCCAGCAATGGGGTTACTCATATGCTTCAAGTTTAAAGAAGTGTTGAAATGTTTCACTAATTTAGGACCTTGGTGAATGACTGGTTTAGACTATGTAAGAAGTCATGTTGTCACAAGACAGTCATGCAGTATTTATTGCAAATTAGGGAGGAGAATGTCCTAATCCAGCAAGTTATTGGGCTGTTTCTCTTTAATGTAGACATCATGTTTCATTTCAAATATAGTCCCAAACTACTGGATTTCAGTTCTCTTATTGTAATATTCAGATGACTGAGGGGATCTGTATATCTAGGAGGAGCTAAATAGCAGACCTGGATCCCCTATAAGGTTTCAGTTTGGTTTTGGGGGGGTTTTTTTGTTTGTTTTGGTTTTTTTTTTTAACCAAAAAAAGTACTGTGCTTTTCTTCGTGGTATCAAGCTAAACAATGGCAAATGAAACACTGGATTAAGCATACATCCCTTCCCCCACCCCTCTTTTTTTTGGGGGGGGGGGACAGGGGTGTTTAATTCTCCTCTCATTGGATTAAGATTGTCAAGGTTTGAAAACAAACGAATGTACTGAGGCATGGCTTAGGGCTTCTTAAGGACAATGGAAAGAGTGGATGACTTTAGTAATCCTTGGATGCAGACCTCACTGTATTAAATCAAGACAGCATGAAAAAGGATATGAATGAAAGGTTCTAAGAGAACTACTTCAGGAAAGTGGAATTTTGTTCAAGTGATTTGACATAATTAAATCAACTCACCCATGTGAGAAGGAGGTTTTTCTGATCAGGAAATAGTTTGGAAATTTCTTTGTTTTGGCTGTGTGGGTTTTTTTTAATAGTTGATTTTAACCAACTGGTTAAAAGCAAAGACAGAAGAAATTGTGGTAAAACATATGGCATGTTCTGCTGTTTTTTAAGGGTCCTTGTATGTTGTGTTTTCTTCTGAAATTTATGAAATTCTGAACTTCTAAAGCTCCTGCTCCAGAGAGAAGCAGTTTTCAGAACATGAAACAAAATGGTTATCCTTTAATTCATTTCTTCAAACGAAATTTTGTAGTCTAAGTGTATTAGCTTTGAACATGGTGACTTGTTAAGGGTATGTGAACCGCTGAGCCTGGTTTTCATAAACAGCTGAAATTTTTGGCCAAATCTTAGAGCTTGAGAGTAAGCATTCAGGATCTGCATCTCCTCCTTGAAGGACGTGAGTGGACAATGGGAGAGAAGGATTTTAGTAGTCATGGTGCCCTGTGGGTTATAGGATGGGGGAGAGGTTTTAACCTCAAACCTCTTCTATCCCACAAGCAGTGTAACTGTACCCATCTCTGTAGGGTTTGGGCAGCAGGGACAAGATTGTCCTGAGCAGCTGCTGGTCAACCACTCTCTATCAGTCTGTGCTTGCAGCAGGCAAAATGATGCTATTTTGTACCTCATAGATTGCAGAGCAAAGGCAGGGCCATTTAAAAGAAGCTAAGTGCTATAAGGAAAAAAAAAAAAGGAAAAAGTGCTGTAGGACATACTAACAGAGTCATTAGACTGGATCTGTTCCTTGAACCAGTAAGAAGGTAATATACCAGCAAGATATTTAAGTTGCACTAGATGTCTGAAGTAGCCTTGCTTCCCAGATGTGAAACAACCAGCCCACTAATAGCTGTGATAATGCAAAAGGGGGTTGTAACCTGGCCAAAACTGAAGTTGGATTCATTTTGTATCAACACTAGAATAATTCAGACTAACGAAAAGCATTTTTTTTTCTGGCCTAAAGCGTTGGGTAGGTGTCTGCATGAATTGTCCTTGCACTTGTTGTCCTAGCGTGGCTTGTGAGATACTTCTGGAAGAAATAGGATAAATCATGTTTTGTGTGCCTGTTGTGTATCTAGTATACAGCTATTCAATTTTCTGTGATGGGGAGGAAAAAAAAAAAGCTCATGAACAAGAATTCCTAATTAGGAATTAAGAATTCTTAAAAGAATTCTTAAGATACAAAAAAAGAATGTGTTTCTATCCTGATAGGCTAAGTAGTGATTGATAAATACTATTTTTAGTTGGTATTTAAAGAGGAGAAGAAATTCCTGGGTGGTTACTGTGTGTCTGATATGAAAGATGCCATTACTGTGGTGGTGGTGGATTATCCTAGGAATGGAAGTTAAATGTCTCAATAAAGAAGGACACTTTATGCTGCCTAACAGCTGTTCTTCTCCCAGACTTGGAACTCTGACCTCAAAACCCAGCCTGAATATTAATGGGCTTCAGAAACACCGAACAAACAAAATGAGCAACATTTTGGGACTATCTGGCAAATTCATGTTTTCATATTTATTTTAAAAAAAGAATTTGGACAAAGTATATAAAGAAAATTCTATTTAAGAATAAAATATGTTAGCGGGGCAGCCTGCTCCCCATTTCTATTCACCTTTATATTTTGCTCTAGTCTCTGTTTTCCTCTTCTCCTAATTTATTGCAAAACTTTCCCTCATCTCAGATCTTCTGCGATTATGCCTGCTGCTTGTCTGCAGACGAAGAGTGTGACCAACAGGCTAACAGGTTCTGGGGTGTGACAGGATTGTCATGCACTGATGCGTTCCTTTTTTTGGTTTTTACACGGTTAGGATTTGAAACAGTTTAAAAAAAACGCTCGGCTGTAATGTCTGTTCCTGTGTGGTTTTGTTGTTGTTGTTTGAATTTCTTTTTTACAGATGTGCCTCTCCATAAAATGAAATGTCCTGTTGCATGGCATGTCATGCCACGTGGTAGCTGAATGTCATGGATCACTGTCCCGTTTCAGGCAGGGGCAGCAGCCTGTAGGCCTGTTTAGTACTTTAGCTCTTACCACAAGAGCTAAATCATGTTGGATGCAGGAAACATTTCCTTGAGAAATGTTGTCTTTGCTGTTACAAATGGAGCAATGGTAGATGTCGTCATATTCTTGAGACAGAGTTGCTTTTTTGTGCAATGTTGTTTGAAAAATAAGCACTGTGGGGTTTTGGGGGGTGGTTTTGGGCAGCACACTATAAAAGCCACAGAAGTTTCCCCTCTTCTGTCAGTGATTCTCTCTTTCCAGGGATACAAGAAAACAGAGCATGAAAAAAAAAAAGTCCATATGATGCAATGTTTGTTGTATCCATCCATATCTTGGGTATTTAAATTTTGTCAGCAGTCATTAAAGATTTCTTTTTGGCCAGAAAAGCAGACCAAAAGAGAATAGAAGACCCACCCACAAATAGTATTAGTGACTCAAAGGGCCTCCTGCATTATGTACAACTCTTACTTACTAGGTAAATGTTTTCAAGACAAGAATTTGACAGTAATTATGCCTAGTTCAGAAGGTACATAGCAAGGATAAAATTAATAGTCCTTTTAGGAGTTAAATCTAGTGACTGGGGGGGGCGTTGGTTAGAAAATACTTTGCTGGTAACTTAGTGCTACTGCAATTACTAATATGATATTATCGTGAGTTTGTAGAATTTCATACATGTTTGTGGTCTAAAATTAGATTTCTAAGGTTTGGGGTTTTTTTCATTAAACAGATCCTTTAAGCCAGGAGACTTACCCCAAGCTGGTGTGTGTCTCATAACTGAAAGTCTAGATGCTGTGCAATTCCAAAGGAGTGCAAAACTTTATTTGGGGAAATGCAAAAAAAAAAAAAAAAAAAAAGGCTAAAAGAATTTATTCTCTTGCTCCTTTTGTTCATTTTTCAGAAAACTTTGTCTAACCTTAATTTTAAGTGCTTTGTATATAAAATGTTCATGCAAAAAAAAAAAAATAGATCTGTGAAGATCAGAGCCATTGGCAGTACTAGTTAGCTTCTAGCTCAATGATTGTTTTGGGGGACTTATTATAGGTATATATTTAATAAGAGGACAAATTTATTGCCCATACAGCATAAGCAGACAAGCAAATTGTTGGTGTTTTAACAAGAGTCTCTGTTGCTCTTCATCCCTCTTAAAAGAAGAGACAGGAAAAAGGCTTCGTCAGCCTTACTCTGCAGTGACCTTTATTTCCCCGCACTGATTACTGTAGTCCCTGAAAATGGGCAAGGCAGACTGTCTACGAGCACCAGAAAGCAAGCAGGCAAATACAATGCAAAACCACTGACTTTGTGGTTATTAATTTATCATGACAAACTACTTAATCTAAGTTTTCAAAATGCCCTGACTTATGAGGTAAAGATGGAATGTGGAAATGTGAGGGAAGCTATGGAGTGGCTTGCTCTAAGCACTTTTTCTCATTTAAATTCTGTGGAAATCCCACTGTCATTGAGTTCTTTGTGAATTAAGCTCATAGCCGCTTTGTCGTGTGCGGCATTTTAATAAGGTCGGACTTAGAAAATTGTTAATTTACTTATTCTCTACTCACTATCGTGTCCTTTCTCTGTTCTAGCAGAATTTGTACAAGCTGTAGCTTAATGTTTGGGGTTTTTCTTTTCTCTGAAGGAATGCAGACACTGTTACAAAATAAGCTGTAGGCTCTTCCCTATGCCAGGGACTGTGCTCAGAGAGATTTCCCAATTGATATTATCAAAACAGACATAACTGAGGCAGGGAGAGATACCTAGCCAAGTGGAATAAGGTTGCAGGATTGCCGATTTCCTTGTCATAACATAAAATTGTAACACGTATTCTGTTAATGAATGCAAATAGTGAGGTAAGGACTCTCAGAGCAGGAAACCTTGTTAACTTAAGGAAACTAATGAGTTCGTTCTCCTGCCTCCTTGTTTTCCCCACAAGCTGGAGTTTAAGATAGTTCTCTATTCTCATCCAAGGAAGTCATGCAAAGATATGCCATGACCTGAGTTCAGCTGGGCTGAAAGGAAGATTGTGAGGGGCCAAACACCATCACAAAACCATCATCACTGTTGATCAGAATTAGCTGAGTACGCTGGGAATGGTGCTGTTTTGCGTATTTTCTCAGAGCTTATTTCCAGGAGCTCTGCTGGGGCAGGCTGTTAACAAGCTCTTCCCGATCTCATAGGAACACTTTTAATCCCTGATTTTTCTTGGAGCAAGTCCTTAATGTTAAATATAAATTAATTCTATCAGTTCTAGCCCTGGCATAAAAGACGAATCCGTTATCTCAACTTTGTGTGTGGTTAAGATTGCGACATACCTATACTGAAGTACAAACTTACGTTATTTTAGTAGCTCTTTCCGTAATGTTGTGCGTAATAGTACTATTTTATGATTGATAGAATAGATAGAATCATAGCTACTTCAAATGAACTCACTACATCTCTTGTGTTTCTGTTTTGCTACTTTTCTTTAGCGCACTCTTAAATCTGTAGTCACTTGTCTGCCAAAGTATTTCAGTGTCTTTCCTTTGTGTGCATAAAGATCTCATTGAATGTTGCCCAGAAGTAGGAGTTGGGGGGAGAAGAAGAGTTTATCAAAATGTAGTATCTGATATTTAGAGCACAGGAATTTTTTAACCCTCCCATCCTAGAGCTCTGGTCTTGCAATTCTTGCACTCTTTCAGTGCCACAGAGTCAGGCTTTGTAGTACATATGCAATCAATGTGCTGACCTGTATTTCTGATGAAATGGTGATGAAAATAAATACATAAAAACTTCAAGAGGATGTATCACCAGTACTAAGAGAGCGTAACACTTTTGAAACATCATATCAGTAACTTCTGATTTGGTTTTGAGGAAAAACTTCACCTTTTCACATTTATTTTTCTAAAAGTATTTCCTTTTGGGGAAAAAAAAAAAAATTAATAGTGCTTCTTTAAATTATATCTACCACAACAGCATCAACATTTGTAGAAGTTTCAGGACTAAAAACTGAAGTTCCTCCTTTTTTTTTTTTCCCCTCCTTTATTTATCTTACTACTTTATTCTCTTGCCCTTCCTATGCATGTACCTCCCACATACAAAACAGCCAGTGTAGTTTATCTCATTGTGGATGTAGAGCTTAAAAACTGAGCTGAGTCCTTTTGTCCGTAGGTGGTGATACAGCAAGCTTATCCCGCTGTGTCAGTTAGATGTCATGTTACAACCGGAAAACACCTTTTAGTTAGCAGTACAGAATGTTAATTCCCAAATTTCATACCACAAAGTATTGAGATATTTGCTGAAGCTGTGGATCTATTGAGATTGGGCCTATTTGTTGTGGCGTTAATAGGTAGTAATATGCTGCTGTATGTTTGACAGTGAAGATTAGATGAAAGAAAGACTCTTTGAGGTTAATTTCAGACATAAAGGAACAGACTTGGATTAAAAGTAGGAGCTCTGGTACTTAAACTTTCAAGAGAAGACGTGTTAAATAACTAATCATAGTAATACAAATTTTTGTTCTATACCTATTTTCATGTGCAACACCTTAACCCAGCTCTATGCTTCAATTTTTTTTTTTAAATGTGATTACAGAACTGTTTAGGAATTAATAAACCAATTAATGCTTGGTAGTCTATCCTCTTCTCACTCATGGACTTAGATACACACAACTTACAGTTGACACTGAAGGTATGAACGTGTTACAGTGACTATTATTGCTTTTAAAATATTGAAACAATTTTCTTTAAATTTTAGTGAAGGAAATCTGGCCACAAAGCAAGTTGTTTTTCTTCAGAGACCTGTTATGTGGAATTTTGCTGTCCAGACACCAGAGGTGAGTAACATGTTTATGGTATAAATATAAACAAAGTAGTACTTCACATAATGGTTAGGTACAGAAACAAACTAGACTTCAAAGTTAATGGGGAAAAAAGTGGCAGAAGAGGGTTTCACTTGCAAAAAGTTCAAGTTTGTGGAGGGCTTTTGCAGCTGAACTCGTATGTTATTTTTTTTTCTCAGACGTATACCTCTTGAATTAAGCCATAGAGAAAAGCATAAGCATGCTAAAAACCTATTTTGTGCTACGAAGTTACTGTGTCTCAGGTGGCTGAGGTTGGCTATGCTGTAAGTATTTCTTTAGAAGTCTTCAGGAAGTCTTAAATGTTCCAATTCAAATCCTGGATCTGTTGCACATGAAAAAGAAAACATTTTATTTTGACCTCCAAAACGTCTACTTTCACGCTTGTAGAAGAATACAAGTGTCAAGCTGTGCAAGGGATACTGTAATCTGGAGGTTAACAGGGTGAAGGGCTGTTAACTGTTGCTGCATGAAAACGTGTGACAGAAGTAGAGGACTTAAAATTCCTGCAGCTGGACCTCAGCAACTCCTTGGCCTTGTTGAGTGAGGCTCCCATAAGAGTGGTTGTATAAAAGTGCTTTGAGGATTAAGTAACTGGCAGTCACCACGTTCTGCTCAGAG
Organism: Aptenodytes forsteri; assembly: GCF_000699145.1. NCBI lineage: Eukaryota > Metazoa > Chordata > Aves > Sphenisciformes > Spheniscidae > Aptenodytes > Aptenodytes forsteri. The sequence goes on from NW_008795918.1 coordinate 3,009,818, forward strand.
TCAAGGTCACAACAGTTATTGCACCTGTATAGCGCTGTAGTAAATCCTGCTGTGGCCAGAGAAGGGTGAGCTGGTGGGCTCTTCTTTGCCGCGTCTTTCAACGTCCTGTGATGGATTTTTGCTACTTCTGTTTTTCAATGGCCATTCAACCTTTTTCCAATCAACGCAGCTTTCCTGTGATAGTCTTAAGCAGCTATGAAAACTGTGGACACTTTCACTCACGTTCAGCACCAGAGTAGTAACTTTACGAACTGTCATTCGTGGTATTATATACTACTATAAGGCAACGACACCTAGTCTCTTCTTTTCTCCATCTGTATAAATAGTTCCATGAGTCTCTAAATTTCTTGCATTCATATTTGATCTTTCTCTGTCCTTTTTACATTCTATCCAGACTGTTACCATCATCTTTATTTTCCTTTGCTTAGTGTTTCTCAAATATACAGCTTCCTTCTCACTGTGTCCCCTGATAATTACTACTTCCATGCTGGGAAGAACTGCATTCAACATGCACAATTAAAGTCCTCTTTTATTTTTCGTCTCTACCGCCATCTCAGTTCCCAGCTAGTTCTTGTACACTGTCTATAATTTATTTCCTCATTTACAAAATTTGACCTCCTTCTTTTTTACTCTTCAGTGTTCTGTGTAGTCTCCCTTGCCGATGTCTTAATCTCCTCTTCCATTCATGCCCGCTTCTAAATTCTGCCAGTTCCTCATACAATTTTTTCCTTTAATTTCCCCCCGTGTACCAACATCTTCAGCTTTTAGCTTTCAAAGCTTCTGACCCCTGACCCCATGCCTGACTTTGTAGTCTTTACATTCTTTCCTAATACATTTCTGAAAGTATGTTTTGGAACATAATTTTGATATCAGTATTGTAAATATATAAAACTTTATTATGTCGGTCATTATCCAATAAAGTCATACTTTTACTGATGTAAAGTATCCTTCCCCTACTTTTCTTAATACTCTGTATAATAAGGGCGTGGACTGCTGATATGAATACTCTTTCCTTGGTAAGGCATGTTATTTCTAACTGTAAGCATCTCCCAAAAAGCAGCGTAAATACATGACACAAGTTAGAGTGGTTAAGACTGGATTCTGCCAAGGGAGGTAATACAAACCAGTTCTGTAAAAACATTCAGTCTGAGGAACTGATGAATCTTTGAGATGTGGTTTAAATTAAAAATAAGAAGCATTATGCTCACTGTCTAAATTCTGTCACGCACTTGTGCGGTGATCAGCAGCTGAATGACCTTTACATTCTTTGGTTTATACAAATAAAATGGTAGTGTGTTTTGTAGTCATTGTTTTACTTTGTTGTAATGCGAAACCTTTGACTTCAGCATTAACATACTGGAAGTAAACGAGAAATAGCTGATTTGTAGCCATTTACATCAGGATTACGGTGTTTAAAATGTATCTAAATGTGCTTCTTAAGTACCAGTGAATGTTTTACTTCTCCACCAGGAAATTTCAGTATGCTGAGGTCATTTTAGCACGGGATAAATAGGTAGTTCAGGGTGAAGCTGAAACGTTTAGCAGAAGTAGCATTTTCCTTCTGTTTTTCCAATTATGTTGGTTTTCCCCTAAATTTTAATCTTTTTACTTCATTGCTTTTTTACCAAAATGTCTGAACTGGCAAACAGCGTATTCATTATGATTTAAATTCATAGATTTGTTAGTAATACCTAACTTGTATAGAATGTCATGCTAGCTTTGCATTGAGTAGCTAGATTTCAGGTGCAAAACAAGCTACTGAAATTTGAAAGCATTAACTTTTGCTCTAGAAACTTTAATGAAGACGTTTATTTAAAATGTCCCCTGGACATTGACAACAGAGCTGTACAATTTTATCAAACCCTTGCAAACATTTTAGTAAAAACATTTAATTCCTGTGATTCTGTATTGTTGGGCATGACATCTTCATTTTCATTTGTACTGCGTATCTTTTCATTGATGTTTAAATTACATTAAAGCTGTTCAAAAAATTTTCATGTTTACAACTTAGGACATTTTTGAAACACAGAAATACTGAAGATATTGAAAACGTTTTAAATTAAAAAAAAAAAAATTGCATCACAATTTATGTTTATTTAAGCATATCCTTAGCGTATTTGCAACCCGGATACCTTGGAGAATGCTACCTATGAGAGGGTCAAAATAGGAAACCAACAAGGCTCTTCCATTAACTGAATCTTAATAAGAAAGCTGCCTCATACAGGCCTTCTCAAACACTTAACTACCAAGCCCCCAGAGCCCTGATCACATCACTTTCCAGCTCTCCACAGCGTGGGGGGGGTCTGGCCGTGGCAGGAGCTTTGCCCCCCAGGCAGCTCCGGCTGTTGGACCTCTGTGACATGCGTTCTGGAGAACAGCAGCACAGGGTACGGGTTGCTTTGGGTACTCAGGATTTTTTTTTTTTTTAAATTGTTGGGTTGAAGTTAGCATTGCCATTTCTAAAGGAAGTTTTGCTTCAGTAAGAATTGAGGGGAGAAACCCTATTACCTGGTCTCTTATTCCCACAGGGTCTCTTTTCTGAGGAGGGTGTATTTTATGTCCTCACAGCTCATCTCTCTGCCTTCTTGTATATTCATGGGATGGTGCATTATGACCTGGCTTATGATTTATGTAATGGTTCAAAGGCCTCTTGGATTAGAAGGGCTATACTGTCTCAGTGGGTTCTTCATCACATACCATTTGCTTTTTTAAGAAAATAGTTCAGAGGAGGAGATTCAAGATTGAACCACACAGTGCTTGAGGGTTTTCTGTTTTTTTCTTTTCTCCTTTTTCCTTTATTTGCCTTAGGCAGACTTTTCTATCCTCCATTACGTGGCATCCAGGCGAAGCTTATTTCCTTCTGTTTCTCCTGAGGCAACGCTATTTCCCCTTAGTCTAATTTCCCAATGTCTCCTGTAACAGCTTCCCTAAATACATTTCCTTTAGCCACAAGGGCCATTGTTTTTACTGTTTCAAAAGGGTTTGAGAAAAAAATTAGCAACATATAGAAGGGGGGCACAGAACTTGCCAGAGCATGGCAAAAACAGTTGTGGGGTGTTTTTGTTTTTAAAGTGTTAGCATTTGTGCAAATCCCCCTGCAAGAGTGCTCGTGTCCTTTACCCAGCAAAACGCAGCTCTGTGCTGAGGCTGGATTCCTTCTTAGCTAGATGTCCTCCTTCTGTGGACGGGGCTGTGTCCCCTGGCAAAGCATCTCCTGGTTTAGCAGCGCGTGTGCTGACAGCAAGGCTCCAGGCAGAGAGCCAGGGCACTTCTGCCTTCGTGACCGGGCTCCTCTGTTGTGACTCAAGGCACTGACGCTGCCTCTGGGGGTGCTGCATCGTCACAGATCTGGGTACCTTGGGTAGCTCCTGATGCTAAAAGAAAATAAACCTTTTATTTATTTGTAATGCCTGAGAGGACCCTTAGCGTAGTCTGATAGGTCTATTGTTTGCATAATTCACAATCTGCTCACTTTTCTTTTTGACATTGGCAGCCATCACTTCAACAAGAAGCATGTCAGGAGATCCCAGTACTAATATCAGACTGTATTTATACGGAGTTCTTCCTGGTCTCTTCAGAGCCCCTCTCAAATTGCTGTACAGGACAGCCGCTGACTTCCATCTGTGTAGATCCACCATGTGGATTGAATGCAATTCTCAAGACACTTGCCGTTATCTGAGGAGGCCTCTGAAGGTCTTTATGGGCGGAACTGGAAAGATGGGAAAGCATAGCAGTCTCGCCATGAGATGGATCAGTGGGAAATCTTCAGTCCTATGAAGTGGTCAGATCACACTCTTAAAAGAGCTCAATGTTGATGGAGTTTAATTCACATCTTTATCAAATATTGCACACTTGTTGAAGCTTCTAGACAGGATTATGCTTGGGGAAGGGATCAACATCCACTGACTTTCAGAGCAGCTTGCAGATGAGGGCACCAGCCAGACATTGTACATGGTGACATGTAGATGTGTGAGTGAAGGAGAGCGGGCATATGCCTACAGTGGTAGCTGGAGATGGTGGAGCTGTGTCAGCTGCGTACCCGCCACTGACCGGCCCTCCCACCCCTCCGGGCAGGAGGGACCTCTGCAGCTGAGAGGAAGCTGATAGCAGGAGCTGTGCCACCCTCGAGCATCCATCCCTGCAGAGCACACGAAAGGGCAGCACATGCGTGTGCCGTATGGCAGAAAGCGTCAGAGTCAGGGTACGTTAGACGTGTACGTTAGGCACAGAAATCATGCTTTCTTCAAACAGCTGATTTTAGCATGGGCTAAGACTTGTAAATCATTCCGGAGCTGCCAAGCACTGCGTAAGAATCGAGCGTTGTTGGAGTACTTTTTCTTAGCATTAATTTGTGCTTTCTTGAATCTTTACTATGTCTTGTATCTTCTTTGTCCTTCTTGAAATTTATTTATAGAGAACAAAAATTTATCTGTTGGAGGATTTTTCTCCAGAGGAGTTCATAGTTTAAACCAGAGTGTTAAATGCTGCTTTATGATAAAATGCAGCTCACATTAAATCCATGCGTGACTCATTGCAAAGTGTTTGGCTTTTTTTTTTCCTAAATAAGCTGACATTTAAACATCATCTTGTATTTCAGAAGAAATCCTTAAGACAAGTTATTGGGGAGGAAAAAGGCAAAGTCTCTAGCAGAAGTGTTGGATTAGACACAGCTACTTCTCGCCCTGTAGAAACCGGACAACCATCTGATGAGTTTCACCTCTCTCCTTCTAAACAATGTTGGGTCAAGGAGGGATCCTCCCAGTATGGAGGCTTTCCAGGGTTCAGCAGCAGTGATGGAGTATTAAGGGAACTGGATGATGGACAATTTGACCAGGAAGATGGAGTCACTCAGGTCACATGTATGTGATAAAGTAAGTAACTGCATCAGATGGACATGTACATAATTCACACAAATGTTTAAAAAAAAAAAAAAAATCATACTACTTTTAAATGCATTGGTATAATCCTATGACTTTTCCCAGACTCATTTTGTATTTTTGTCTGTTTCTTTGTTGTGTTAATCCTACTGTAGTAATAATACTACTGCAAAATAATTTGGTTTTCTGTCTCTCTTTAATAGAATAACTACATGACTGGGTGCTCTGCTAACTTGTTAATGCTTTTGACAAGCAAGGAAGCAAATGCTGCAAAACAGTGACTGTTTGAATTGTGTAAGAGGGAAAGGAATGAGGATGTTTAGTGTTTTCCACAAGCTGGAGGAGTGGTTTTTTGTTTTTTAAAGGGTGTTGTAAATACTGGGGGGGGAAAAAAAGAAAAATGAACTATCTGGCTGTTAAGCTTTAATGTAATTTTCACTTTACTTGCCTTGCATAAATTCAAAAGCCTAGAGAAATGCAAGTCTTACACTAGAGTGTTAATAATTTAACCTACGTTCAGACTCAGTATGTACAGAAAACCTCTGGAGGCTGTAGGCAGACACTTGCTCCTGTAATATAACTTCACCTATGCAGGTTTTACCAGGGTTCCTTGTACATCTGAGCCAAGAGCTATCCGAGCATATAGCTTGTATAATGATGTATTCACAATTTACTCATGAGTGGAAATTAAGAACCACTCACAGTCTAAAAGGTAACTTGCAGTCTATGAAAAAGTAGTTTGCGAAACTCGCCAAGAAGCATTGACAGCAAGGTGCACAATGATGCTGGTAATATATAGGAGGAAGAAGTAGGCTAAACTTAACAGGCAATATTGGATGATAGACTATATACAAATACACTGATGTATATATAAAGAATTTCTCAGCTAAATGTATCTCACACTGGGTAAAGTGTATGCAACTGCATCAAATACCAGAAGGAATGTTCAGAGGAAAGGAGGAAGCTGCTGTGCTTCCATCCTCACCGTGGGGAGGAGCTGCTTGCCTTGAGGGAGCTGAACACCGGCAGGGCTCTGTGGGGAGAGGCGTGAACAGGAATTATTTTTATGCTGCTGTCTTGAAATTACACTTTACAGAGAGGAAGCTGAATAAAAGTGCATCTCCAAGAGATACTGTGATTACAACTAAAAATTGCTTTTTTCAGTTAGTTTTAGAAGCAAAAACTGTAAACGCTCATCACGCTTAAGCTAATGGAAAATAATTTGGTCAAAATGAGAAATCAGAACAGAACTGAGCAAATGTATTCACAACACTTGTCTCGATGTTTGCAGTACAGCGCACACATCACCCAGGGATTTTGATACCTGTCTGTGTGTGGTGTACTGCAAACACTGAGAGAAGTGTTGTGAATACATTTAACTACACCACCCCGCTCCCCTGGGGTGGTATCCCACCAGCTGCTGTGGGAGTCTCCCTGTCCACAGTGGTAGATGCTGGCACTAAACGCAGTGGGCAAATTAATGCAGTGACAGGAACACCAATAATTGACTCCAAACGAGCACCCCGGGAGATGACCAGGACGGTGGAAGTCAGACTGCGATCTCCGTGGCGGGGAGCTGTGCAGAAAGAACACTGGCAGAAGATGCTTATTTCAATAAGCAAAAAGTAACTCATGGAAGAAAAAAGTTACGCTTGCTATCATAAGCGAAAGTAGTACAAAGCCTTAGTGCTATTTCAGTTTATTTTTACAAGGGGGGGGGGGAACCCTTTCTACTTGCATGATTGTCATTGTGAGAGCGTGAAATGATTATTGCTTTGGAGGTGCTTCCCAATTTCATTGTGAAATTGTTGCAGGCAGGCTTGTTGTTTATTTTTCACTTTGGAAGAACAACTCTAACAACTGTTTTAGCAGGTTTGGGGTTTTTTAAAAAAAAAATCCACAGTCCTGGAGCTGGAGACATTCTTTCAACTTTTTTCCTATTGCACGTTCTTGCTATCATAAGCGAAAGTAGTATAAAGCCTTAGTGCTATTTCAGTTTATTTTTACAAGGGGGGGGGGGAACCCTTTCTACTTGCATGATTGTCATTGTGAGAGCGTGAAATGATTATTGCTTTGGAGGTGCTTCCCAATTTCATTGTGAAATTGTTGCAGGCAGGCTTGTTGTTTATTTTTCACTTTGGAAGAACAACTCTAACAACTGTTTTAGCAGGTTTGGGGTTTTTTAAAAAAAAAATCCACAGTCCTGGAGCTGGAGACATTCTTTCAACTTTTTTCCTATTGCACGTTGTTGAAAAGGGCAGCTTCTATTTTCTCACTTGAATTGCTTAAGAAAAATGCCGGCAGCCTGGCAAAATAGTTCTGAATTGTGACTGTTTTAAGAGCCAAATACATGCCAGTAGGGCAGCAGGAGGACTGTGCACACCGCGGGGAGCGATGGGAGCGCAGGAGTACCTGTGATATAGGCACGGTAAGAAATCCATTCTTGCCAAGGCTTCTCCCCCTGCTTTCCCACCAGCATCTGAAGGTCACAGATGTGGGGCACGAACCTCGCCTTCATTCCCTGTCTGGGGGCATCATGTGGAGGAGGATCGCCCCGCTAATGGGGAGAGTGCTGGGCTGGGCGTTCCCCGCAGAGCCTGACCCAACCGCTGCTTTCTCATGCAGCCCACTACTCTGTGAGCAGCGGTCGTGGTCACGCGGTAGCAGGGATCTCCTCCGTGGTACGTAGATGTGGAAAAAAAGTATGAAAATACATGTTACATCTGTCTCTGGCAGAAAGCCAAGTAACTCTAGCATATTAAAAATGGGGTAACAGCTGGCCTTGTGCAACTTGGAATATGTTGCTCTACTTCTAAAAGTATTTTTCACGAGTTGTCTGAAACTCTCGTGTACGTGTGTAATTTTAACTACCGGTGGTTCTCCATACAAGTCAAACCTGTAAAAGCAGCAAAAATTGGTCAAAAAAACTAGGAATACTGAATATTCCAAGTTAAAGCTTTTAAAGCATATCAAAGAAATTACTGAGCTTTTATAAAGCAGTATCCCTGCTTAAGATGGTTAACAGTAGCGAAACCTAAAACAAAACTGAACTACAACTATTTATATAACAAGTTACAATGTATAAAGTACTGAACTGAATGCAGTTAATCTTTCTAGAATACATTTATTGGATAAAAAGAATCATTTAAGTGAGATCTTTTCATATCAGCTGTCAGGAATGCAGAAAATTCAAATAAATTAGTATCTTCTTTTAAAAGAACTTCTCCCCTTACGATTAATGGGATGTACACAAGGGAGATTCTGTTTTGGAACAAGGGTAGAAATTGAGTATGCTCTGGATGTCCACAGGTACGCTCTAGAATATCCCCACTTTTAGCAAGAAAGTCTTTTCTTAAAATGAAATAAAGCCATATTCCTTTTCAGTAGCCCACGGTTTTAACTGTGCTTTAGTCCTTGCCCTTGAATCTTACAGGTGTTAAGTGTGCTGCAAACCTCTGTGAATTTCTTTCTAGTCTCTCTAATTTGGTGTAAATATGCTAAATTGCTTCCTCTGAACCTGCTCAGCAATTCCTATATAGTTAAGGACAGCTGTTTTTATTTTAATGCCGTTTGTCTCACAGTATGTAAAGTTGCCCCTGCTGTAGAAACATTAATCTAGATTGTTTTCCTAGCTCTCTATTGTCTTTCACCTCACAGGGCTACATTCAGGCTCTGTATTGGAAAAAAATAAACAAAATACAATCCTTCACCTGGGAAAAAACAAAGTCAACCTGACAGGAGCCAAGACAGAGATCTGTAAAGTGAGTGGCATGGAGAGGGTAGCAAAGGAATAAATTCTTCAGCATTCTTTTTTTGATACACGAACTCAAGGGAACCATGGAAGTGGTAAGTAGCAGGTTTGAAACAAATCAAGGTATCTGTTCAGCTAACTGTAGAACTCCTTGCTGCAGGATGCCGTGTATAAAACTACATGGATTTAAAAGGTGACTGAAAAATTCCTGAAAGGAAAAAAAAATTGCCCTATTCTCTCTGAAAGTCACGGAACCAGAAAGTGTCGGAGACTGTGACAGCCGGTCTGACTGACGGCATGCTTATCCTGTTCTTCGGATTATTGTAAGCACCGGTGCTTCATCCCTGGTGGGCATGTAGCAGAGAGCGTTCTCCTGCTGCAAGGCCTTCTTTCAAAAATCAGGGAGAGGAAGTTGCTTGCTCAGCCTGCGTGAAGACTGTGCAAGAATTAGCTGACTTCACGCGTTAGTTGATGGACACAGAATAAACCACCCGTCTTCCTAGGGCGTGGATGCTGAAACAGAAGTAACTGAAAATGCTTCTAAAACAAATGATGGAAAATCTTCTTTCTTTGTAGTTAAAAATTCTGAAAGCCAACTATATCTTATTTGGAAAAGTGAAAAGGGGAGGGTGCACTTTGGGTATAGGGGATTCTAATTTAAGCTACTTGTTTCATCACCTGGTCTTACACAAACCAGAGCATTGAGGTATGCCTTTATTAGTGTTGTGACCAGCACTGTCCATTAATTAAACTTAAGTCTGTAAATCAGAAGAGCTGTCAGAGTAATTCTGGCAAGATTTTTTTGTATGCTCCTATTTTACATATATATATACACACATACACAAGGTTCAGTTTTCATTTTACCAGAATATATTTTACGTACTCATCTTTTTATTGAAAGAATGGCGAATCAAACGTAAAGCATGGATGCATTCTCTGACAGAAAAAGTAAGTACACTTATTTATTCAGTAACAGGGCTTCAATTAGGAGGCTGTGTGTCTGAACTGTAACAGAAAAGTCCCTTACCTGTATGTGACAACAGAAATGCCCTGCAACTATTAAAAAGAACAGGGAGAGAAGGCAACCAATGCTGCTCATGAACCTCTGCAAAAGACTGTTTATGCTTTCAGATTCTGAAATTGTTTGGAGAGGAAATACTTTTCTAGCATTTACAACCAGGGAGAAGCTGTCCACTGTAAAGAAAATTTTGTGCTCATAACTGTCAGAACAGTTTATTTACATACCTGGTCAACTGCAATAAACTGCTGCTTTACTTCTGTGTTTCTGGTCTGTAAAATACTATTTTCTTTCTGTAAACCTAAGATCTTTTCTGTATTTCCGATAGGAAGCTTCTCACCATTAAAAGCACTTACCAAATCAGCTACCAGTTTCTTTATTATGGTTGTCTCACGCTGACATTAAATGGGTTAGATCAATGTATACCCTTCCTCAAGCTAGAATTACCTTTCTGCAGTCTTGTCTGTACATCCATACAGTTCACAAGGCAAGGCTTGTTGGACTTACCGCCATCTATTACAAGCTGATTAGGTTTTCCTTGTTCTTAGTGTATTGATCTGTGGAAGGTAAAAAGTGCTGTCTTGACAATTCCCTATGGCTTAATTTAGAGAATGGCGTTAGTTAGGATTTAGACTTTTCAAAGCCAAATTCCTGTATCGGAATTTTGACAACTGGTATTGCAATTCAAGAAGCAAACGTTCCTGACTTCAGGTAAGTGTAACTTGAAAGAGACAAAGTGGCTTAGAGGAACTGGTCTGGTGACATGTTCCAATCTGTTTAAGCAGATAAACTGACAATGTCTGAGAGAATTAAAAGCTTACAAGGAAAGTGGCAAAATCGCCATGGCTGACTTGTTGCAAGATATGCTAAGCCAAACATCAGGAAAAACCTCAGTGACTAAGGAAAAAGTCATTTGAAAGTCATCCTTTGCTTACAATATGCCCTTGCATCTGTGACGTGCTGTCATCGTGTGCTTATTTTGGCATCTGAAAGGTCCTCTTCTAGATCTCCCTTACTCTTTAATTGTAGAACCATCATTTTCTGATTTGAGATGTGTAAGTTTGAGGTCTGACTTCAAGATGCTAATGAGTATTGTATTTTTCTACTTTTGAAAGAAGAAATACAACTTCACTTCAGCGCGCCTTGTAGCAGAGATGGGAGAGCACCGAACTTTCTCTTGGAAGCACTCAGTTGCCCGCATTCTTGGACGACATGAAAAATGAGAATCGCTTACCAAAATATAGCGGTATGGATAAAGAAACAGTTTAATTTTATCCTTCCTTTTTTTTTTTTGTTACAATATAATTCAAAGACAGTCTTGATTTCCCTATTATGTAGAGTCTAAATTAAACCTGTTAATATTTATTAGACAAATCAATGGTTTGCTTAGGCTAACTGAAGTTTTATGGTACCATTCAGGCACATGTGTGTACACAGTACTCATGTAAACAATAGCAAGGGAAAATACAAGCAGTGTTTCACTTAAGCCTTATATAAAATCAGCTTAGTATAGCAAGTCAATTTTACAGTGCAAATCTGAATGAGAATAAACAGGATTAAAACTTCCCGAGTTTTGTTTTGAAGTGAAACTCTTAAAGCATAAGAGGAAGAGAAGAGGTTTAAAAATTTAATGCAGTCCTGAGCACCACATCATTTTCTTCAATTTTGTAGAGGAAATGTGATTAGTGACACCAGTTGCATGTTTTTGCCTGTCTCGGTCACCATGGCCAATGTAAGCATGCAGCGTGACTGTACGAAGAACCACACCATGGATGGTCCAACAGCAGACTGTAACAAAACTAAATACATTGTACTACCTCCAGAATACAGTCGTCCTACCTGCAGTACAAACTTCAAGATATCTACCAAAAATGACGTAACCTGGTCTATACAAGGCAAGTTATAGCTAAGTGTATAGACAGTAACTAAAGCTACTTTCACTCGGACAACACCTCATGCAGTTACCCTGCTGACAGTTAAATACAATGATAAATGTGAGACAAAAAGAGCTGCTGAAGAATACAGCTGTTGAAGTACTTAAGCTTGAGTCTCTCTATTTTCTCATTGTTTAAATTCCCTTTACATCCAGGTGGTACAGTTGCTTGAGGTGTGCTTGATTCATATAAAGAAAAATAGAATTTAAGGCATGTTTAGTATATTATGAAAAAAGACTTATTAAAAATAGGTGGACTCCCTTCTTTCCAAGGAAGTACAACTTAGAAAACAAAGCGTAGATTACAGAAACTAGCCGAGTTAGCCCGTTCTGACCTGCTTAAAGAAATAAAAAGAGGGCCCCTGGCAACCTCAGACAGAGACAACCAGCAAACTTCTTAAACAGCTAAGCAAAATTCATTTAACATAAGAACACTGCTAGTGCTTTTAGACCCTGCATTCACATATGCTTAGCAGTATGTCTGCTATATTCATCTCTAAAACATTTAGTTCTATCATTCTAGACATAACACAATTAAGCAGCACTCATGGAAATTGTCAGTTATTGCAAATCTGCAAACACAACTTGAAATAAACATTGGATAGGGAACAGAAGCATGAATCCAAATTTTTCTGTCAAAGAATATAATTCAGGTGAATGAAGAAAAACAAATTAAAGTATGTTGAAAATACGATTAATTCTTGTGAAGAATCACGTTCAGTATTTCAAGTACTTAGAATGTTTTTACTAGGAATACAAGCAAAGACTGTGCTAGTGTGTTATGTAGTGTAACATGAATATTTATGTGAGGTATAATCTGTAAGCAGTTGCCATAAATATGCACAGGTATAAGCCATTGACTTTTCCGCCACAGTTGTTCTTTAGAGAAGTTGTGGACTGGAGAACAGCAGAAGTCTGCCTTAACAGGACAGAACCTGTCCCCTGCTGTGCGCAAACCTCCACTGTTAACAAAAAAGGAGTCCAGAAAGTATGTCAGATGTATATCAGGCATATATAGTTCAATAGCATAGTGAAATTATCCTTTTGGTATTACTAATACTATAGATCCTATTAGTATTTGGATATACACACAGAGGAATATGCACATCCAAAAGTAAATCTTTGAAGCCATCTTAAAAAAATAAAAGCTAAATTAGGAATAAGCTACATTGCAAGAAGCTTCCTGCAGAATTATATATTTAAGGTGATAATCTTTGAACTAAGACTTAATATAGCTACTGCATTAAAAAATGGCTTGCTGTGAAATCTTAATCTCACTTTTTTCCCACCCAATCAGACACATCTTCAGGATTGTGATTCAATGATTGTTTAGCAGCAATTTTAGAGAACTGTAAATTCTTTTATTAACAGGCATCATAAACAGATACTACTACTTTTATTTAAAAACCATGAGTGCCACATTGATGAATATACAGCTCATGAATAACTTAAAGTACTTCCCATATTAAAAGGCAATGCACACAGCATACAAAAAGTATACTAAACAAAGCTATGAGGATACGTGATTGAAGTGTCTAAAATGATATATACAGTACATAATTAATGTTTTGTTTATATTCAGTACAGGCTTCTGTACTGCCATTCCCATCATGCCTCACTCTCCCCTGACACTGAATTCTGCACTTCTTCTTCCAAAATTGGTACAATCAGGTTATCCTTGGACATCAGATTATACTTCATCACAAATTTAGTGAACCGGTGACACAAGAAAGTTTCATTCTGGAGATGAAAAAAGGGGAAAAAACAATATATACAGAAGGAATATTTTCAACAATGGAGGAGAACATACTAAAAAACCTCCCGCTTATATGTAATTGCCTCATTAGATTTACACGTCTTAGAAAGAAGTAGTAATGCTTAAATGGTACACTTATATTACTTTTAAATTTTTCCTTTACTGCTTGCTTATAGTTACTGCAATTAACAAAAAACCCTACTGAAGTTCAGGCTTAAGTCACAGCTCAATTCAACAGCACTTAGACAAGAATATATTCAAATATCACTGTAGTCCCGATCCACTCTCCAAAAGAGAATTTTAAGGTATTGTGAAACTCCTCCTACATACGCTATCCCCAACAGAACGGGACACAACCATTCCATAGCTGTTCCAGCAACCTTAAGTGGGATTTGGCAAAGGTTTCCTTTTACATCCAGCTATACCCCTTATCTCCTTTCTATCAATTTATACTTTTCCATTAAGAAAAGTTGGAAGTTACTGGAGGTGCACGCGCTGCCACCAGTTACTGTTTCTTTGCAGTTTTACAATTACAATTCTTTAACTGTTGGGTAACATATACAAACAGGAAACATACATACATAAGCAGTACTAACTATACCAAGTGCTTGAATACATTCAGGAATCCTTAAAATAAGATGAATAAGTTGTTTATACAAAACCTCTCAAATTCTGACCTTTTAGCCAAATCAAGGGAAACCATAACTAGGTAAACTAATTATATAAATCAATTTTCATTTATGTATATGTATGTATAACATAGCATTTCAGTTCTTGTAAAACTGTAATCTACTATAATCAATACTTCACTTGAATGCAGATCTTCTGGTAGGATTAAAAGAAAACATGTAATACAATTACATCACAGCTATAACTTCAGTAAATGCCCTTCTTTCAAGATGTAATTTGAAACGACTTACTTCATATTCATCAAATATCTGCCGGTGATGAAAATAAGCATGTGAAAATATTCTGTAAATCCTTCGGCACACTGATCCTAATTTGGCTACAGAGGATTCCTTTATGCTAACCCTGTAAGCACCAGGAGAAAGGTTAAAACAGGTCTACCGAGATGACTATGAGATACATCTTGATATGAATTCTGATTGTTAAACTAAACTATATAATTGCATATGAAATTTAGACTTAAGTCTTGCAGGTATCTGTGTCTGCAATTGCTTATTTTTGCAAGGAAGATAAAAATGTTGGTGCATACTCCACACTGATTGTCAGTTATTCTGGTAAGGGCTGGATTTCTGGTTTCTAGCATTGATGGGCAAAGGGAAAAAGACTGCCAGTTGCACCTCCTTGCCAATACTGGATTCCTAGAGAAGCACAATTTTGACTTCTCCAGTTAGGTTTCCATGATGCAACGTGTGGGCTGCCCATTCAATACATTCAGTCTCCGTCTTCTGTGGTCACTGATGTCCCACAGTAGATTGGTGGTGGCTTCTGGAGGCTTCCAGGGGCGTAGTGTTTAAGTCCTTTGAGTCACTGCATCTCTCTAAAGGCCATCATCCTGTTATTTAGGTTGGCACTACTCCAGTGGAAGCCCCATAACACCAACAGATATTAGTAAAATGGTTTCCACCTAAAAAGCACCCGGCAGCTCCAGTAAATGGCAAACTATTTGAATAGGTAGGAATTCTTCCTTGGCTTAAAAGTGACAATAGCTCTACCAACAAGTGATACATGCTGCAGGATTTCTGGTATTTTCAGTAGTAGTCCGTGAAAAATGCATTATGCATTTCCACGTGCTTTGTAAGTGTTTAGGTGCCACATCCTCCCTCCCTCTCTCCCTCCTCCCAAAAGAAAGCATTTTTACCTGCTGGGGAAATATTTATTGCTATTCAAAAGACATGCAGCTCCATCAAGTGTATGTCTGGTGTAGTCTATAGCAGGACACTACAAAAATAGACAGTGAGTGAGCACGTGTATGAGTGCTTGCATGACATTGTCATATAACTTGTTTAAAGAAGAACATTTTAATTATGTTTCCTGATGCTTTTAACTTCACCAGTCATTTTTATTCCCAGAAGTTTCACGTAGCTTCTCTGAAGGTCTAACTACATTTCCTCCTTAAGTGAGCCATTTCTTTTCTCTGTTTCACAACCCATGTAAATTTTTCAAGAAAAAAGTTACTATGGAAATGTGATTATGCACATAAGTAGTGAATTTTATGCATCTCCTTAAGTAAAGCTGTATAATAAGAATACATACTGGATAGTACACTGAAAGGAAGGACGATCGTTACCTCACAGTTCATTTGTTTCCCGCATAGTGAAGTTGCCAGACTCTTTCTTTTACAGCCTAAATTAACACCTTATCACAAAAAACCCCAACCAAAAAAAACCAAACCCGAACCTGCACCTAAGTATATCAATGCTTTCTACCTTGGCAAAGAAAAACAAAATCATTAGCGTAGCTAAGTGCACAACAAGCCAAGCCCTGGCTCTGCAATCAAGTACATATAGAGGAGAAGGAAGAAAGTAAAGATGAACTGAGACAGGCTGAGAGCAGGAATGTCTGTCCATTTTGCCATTCCCCAGTTTCAGGAAGAAGACTTTTCAGTTACACATTTTTGTCAGCAGTTCAAGGTTGCATCACCCACTATCTGACCACTAGTTGATAGCTATTATTGACACGGAAAACAGTAGATGAATGATGCGTGTTCAGAGATAAAAAGCAGCCTGAAGTTCTCCAGACAAGCTGAATAAAACAGACTTACTGTGTGCCAATATACTGAGTGGTGATGAGGGTTAAAGGAGGGAGTGGGAAAGAAGTTGGCCTTCAGAGCTAAATCAAGGCATCTCAGGAAATTAAAATAAACAAACAAAAAAAGTTCACAGGACAAAAAGTATACGGTTAAGAAGAACAAATACCTTATTCTGGAAGGTGAAATACAAAGATAAATCTGACAGACTGCGCTATCACCATAACCAATAGCAACAGAGAAAGATCTTTTGAAGGCAAGAAAAAAAAAGGATGTATCAAGTGGTTCAATAGGAGATCTGAACAAAGTTTACAGTAATTGGACACTCAGGTAGACAAGCTACTGCTGTGCTGATAACCCACTTGACATAAAGTATTTTTATGACTCCACTACCTTTTAGGAGTAACTTCCCTAAGCATGTGCACATCTGGTCACTTTCAGAGTGTCAGGCTTATATGCCTAAGTGCTATAGACCGAGGCCAAAGTTTGAAGAGGACAGCCTATTCTCAGCATGTACTCTTCTTTCAATTGAACAAAGACCTTTTTCCATTGAGTTTCAGGCTGTCTCAAAACAAATTAAGAGAGAAAAGAGGGGAATGTGCAAAGTCTCTAACACTGTGGTAAAAAGCAGCTCCTTCCTATCTCATCCCGTTCGTTTGTAAACCACTACAGAATGGAAAAGAAGGAAACCTCAGGTGATATTCTTAACCCACATAAGCTCTCAGTTTGACTAAGAAGTCAGCTATAATGGTCTCCCCATGAACATATGAATTGTGAAAGAAAATCCTACATCAATGGGGTCAGTTTTCCAAAATACATCCGTACCTCTTTGGGAGTTTTATGAGCTGCACAAAGAAAAATCCATTGTTCAGTTGCTGTCATCTGAGTACATGTGTCTGGGTGACATTCACTCTGTTAAAACAATTGTTCAGTTATGAAAACCACCCAACAGTGAAAATCAGCTGATCTTCTCAAATCACTTTCTTGCCCCGTCCCCCACCAAAAAGGGTTATTTGCCAGAAGTCTTTAAAACCCTAAAAAACTCTTACCTCAAACCACTGCTTAAGTCTACGTGTATAAATTTAGAAGACGAAAGCTCTGCAAACTCTGCATCTTACAATACAAAAAAAGTCTCCTCCCTGATACAATACAAAAATACCAAGAAAAGAATTACCTGAAGCTTGACAGCTAGTCCATTGAGCTCCAGGCAGAATTGTCTAAAAAAATTTGAACACAGCAGCATGAAAATCAACAAATTGTTTTCCCACTAGAAACATCTAATACAAAACAAGGTTATACATTCTGATCTTCACAGATCTCTTAACGTTTCTGGAAATGATTCTTGTAAAGTGGAAAAAATGTATCAGAACATGAAAAAAATCGTACTTCGAGAATACCACCAAATAATTTCAGCTGATGTCACACCTAAAAGGCAATAGGCTAGGAATTAACACACTATAAAAGGACTACAAGTTGACAGAAACAGAATTCACACCAGCATATTTTTTTTACTCAGCAAAACAATTATATTTTTTAATTCTTACCTGACAGTAGAGGCTGAGCTTAACAAATAATTTAGTGGAAGTGTTTAAGATACCAACTTTGTTATGGAAGAAAGTGCTATTTCACAAATACAGATTAAAAAAAAAAAACACTTAAAGAAAAATTAATTTCTTAAGAGTCTAAGTTTTAAATTCATATAGCTGGATCATTCCATCCTTCTAAGATATACTTCCTCCAGACCAATTAAGTGGCTAAAGTCCCACCACAGATCCTTAACAGAGTGGGACTCCTAGAAATACTGCTTTCACTAGAATGGACCTGAAAGTACATTCTTTAAATTCACCCCTCCATCCTACAAGAAAAATCTCAATAAATTTTGCAAAAGTTACAAGTATTCAGTGACAAGTCACTTATACCAATCTACAGTGATTTTTAGTGTATGTGAAAGGACGGAGGAAATTGTTAAGATGTGTCTTTTGCAATTGTACGTACACACTTTTTCCTCTTTTGAGGATTCCCCACATCTATTCGAAATATTCCAGACCAGAGGAGAGAAAAAGAAAATGGGAGGCAAAAAGTCAGTATATATAAATCTAGGAGTAGCTTAGAACTATTCTTACTCTTGAAAGTATATCTGATAAAGTTAGAAGACACACTTATAAGAAAAAAAATCAGGACACAAGGATACTAAAGTAATGCCAGGAAAAAAGGATTAATACATATGTATTAACAGGGTGTAAACCTAGACTACAACTGAAAAATACTTTCAGGCACAAACTACCTAGGCTGAACATATTTTTTATACTGCATAAAACAAACAGAGAAGGGCAAAAAGTTTTGAGTTTCATTACAACTAGAAGAAGAACTGTAAGACATAGGTACTCTTGCTTTCCCAGCTAAAGCCTGTTTTCCTGCAAGTTCCAGAAGAAGCACTGGGAGCATCTGGAAATCACATTTCCAATTAGTGGAGATGAAGAACTGATGATACTAGGAGAAAGTGCTATGAAAATTCATGACTATGTTTTCATATTCAAAACATGCTAGTACAACTTTTGAAGTGAGGTACCAACATTTCCTTAAAAAACATCAAAAACACTAGATCAGAGCGCATCATAAATCTTTAG
Organism: Aptenodytes forsteri; assembly: GCF_000699145.1. NCBI lineage: Eukaryota > Metazoa > Chordata > Aves > Sphenisciformes > Spheniscidae > Aptenodytes > Aptenodytes forsteri. Next base: position 3,028,493 of record NW_008795918.1, read on the forward strand.
AAAGAACAAGGAATTCAGAAAACAATACCAAAGTATAAATATATTTAATAGTAGAAATATCAAGTTTCATTTAAGTTACTTTTGATCTGTCCTATTCAAAAAGACTCACTACCACTATCAATGAACAAAACTCAGAATCTGGACACTACGTTGACAAAAGATGGATTCTTACCTTAAATGTTCATACTTCCATACACCTTCATCCTGGCCTTCAGGAGGTTCAAGGATCTTATCAATGTTGGAACAGTCTGCCCTTATGTTTTGCTGAATATACTAGGAGAGGAGGAAAAAAATAAATCTAGATCTTGTAATTACAGTAAGATGGTATATTTAGGACATTACATCTTTGAGGGACTGACTGACTTTTTCTCTTTACTTAAGAAGTGATTGATGGACTAAAAAGTTAAAGACTAGATGAGCAGGGTAAGAAAATTGGTATAAAAAATGCCAGATCTGAAAAATGCCTTTCCTCAATTAGAAAAGGTAAAAGAATGGGTAAATTTTACAGCTTTTTTAAAACATCCTTCTCAAAAGAAAAGAACCCCGCAGGAACCCCACCATTTTCTTAAATCTGATTCATTTAAACCAGACACGGGAATTCTAGTTATTCCTGCATACACAATTAATAATTTCAATTTTTTTAATATACTTCGGGTGCTTATGAAATTCATTTCTGTGCAGCAACAGTCTAAGCAGATAAATAGCATGCCCTGTTCCCTGTTTTTTTACCAAAATACTAAACTTGGGAAACAGAACTTATTAACAACATTTCACATAAGTAAGAATACCTGCTGAACAGCTAATGTACTATCCATTTCTTCAAAGGATTCATCAGGCCAATTGTAGAAATCCTGTTAAAAAAGTTTAAACCAATTTAACAAAAATAGAAGGGGAGGAAGAAAAGCGCATAACCTACAATAAGCTTGAACATGCAGGAAAATAGATATAGAGGTAGTTTATACAATTCCAGGAAGCTACATCTTAACAGAAGCAGCACACAATCTTGGCAAGAACAGGGTGAAACGGGACTTAAGCTCCTAATGTCACAATAGTAGAACATCTCGAAATGAAAGTTCTGTGGGACTCGGCATACTATAAACACCGTCTCTTCCCCACATCTTGTTGTAACACCTATATAGCCTGTATTTTTAAAATGAAATATTTGCATACGGTGCCCATTTTACATGTTAGACCATGTAAGAATGGGGAAGAAAAGAGGTCTGTAGAGAGTAGCATTATACAATTATTATTAAAGTAAAAATCCCAGTATATTCTTGTAATAACACACCACTGAAAACATCTTCTCTAAACCGAGATAATATAACGCAGTGTTGGCCTAATTTGGTACTACATTCTCTTGGTATGGTCAGTATGCTGCATAACTGGATGGTTATCAGTTCTGCTAACCCACGGTGTTTAGTGTTGTTAATTATAAAACCCTCCTGAAGTTTCACCTCAGATCCAGCTGTACTGCAGTGTTATGCAGCAATTCACATCTGGTGCAACTATGATAGTCCCAGACATAGGCATTTTCTTACTTTGCATTTTTCACATCTAAAATTTAGTGCTACTCCCTCTTATTATCCAGAGATACTGCACATCAGCCTCCCATAGCCATCCTAGTAGACACAATGACTCAACGAAAATGTTCCAACTGTAAAGCTTAGCAATCTGTTCTTGAGAGAATACAGGCATCTCTAGAGAAAGGAGTTAATATCCCATGTTGACATATCATTAAGTAATTGTATCTACATACTGAATAGCTACACCACAGTGTCATCCCAAATTAAAACTTAAATACAGCCACAAAAAAAAAAAAAGATTGCATCACCATACACAAAATTCTTCAACCTACATGAATTTTACAATATACTTTATAATATTTGACCAAATCTAGGTCTATGTCCAGCTTACTGTTTTTCAGAATACCCCAAATGTATCAAACAGAAGGCACACAACATTCCGTTTCCTTCATAGATTAAACTTCTATGGAATGAACTGATTTACAGGGTTGTGTAATAATTTTACCTCTGTACATTATGACAAAGAATAGGAAGAGAAAAAAGATGCATTTTCCTACAACTTCGTGTCATATACTGCTCCGTTTCTGACCAGGAGCTCTCCTCACAAAAGCAGAGTGAAAAAGTCGTGCATAAAGGCCTCACAGAAGATTACATCTCTGAAATAATCTAAAAAACGTAGCTTACATGTTTGAGATATACCTTTTCAAGATGACCTTGAAAGCCCAGAAATAAATCAATTTCATTTCGATTAAGAGAAGCGATTGGACAACAGCCCGGGTTCACTGTGAGAGGAGCGCAGGTTACGTAAGGGAAGGATGACTTATCCCTCCAGACGAACAGGCCAGGTATCGCCTATCTGACGATGCAGAACTCCCAACCGAGGTCTACGCGTATGATCACACAGTGATCTCACTCAGCTGATTATGTATTTAGTATTTTAATAGCAACAACAGTAATACATTGACACGTATTAGCAAAACAGCCCTGTGCCCGAAGAAGGCCTAAGCTCTAGGAAGCAGCACTTTGCCTTAGCTAATACCCAATTATTTCACAAGTGCTCGCCAACGCTATCGATATTCCCGGCCCTGGGAGGGCACAGCCGGTAACAGCCGTCACGTTCCGGGACGCACCTCGACCCCAGCAGCGAACTGGACGCGACACGACTTGCGCTCCCGAACCGGAGCCTGGAAACCCCGGGGAAGCACGGCGCTCGCCCCGCCGGAAAGACGAGGGGCAGCCGGTGCCGCAACGACCTTTTTCCCTGGGCCCGGCAGACAAGTGTCCCGTGGGGAAGGCAGTCGCCACGGCCCCCCGGTCCGCGCCCCG
>NW_008795918.1:3031980-3040263 GCF_000699145.1 Aptenodytes forsteri
TGGGGGCCCGGGGAAGCCGCAGCCGCTTGCCTGGTGGCTCGGGCCTCTCTGTGGGACAGTGCCGTGTGGGCACCCGCGGATTGCCTGGGGAGCGTCTTCGAAAGCAGAGCTTTCCTGTGAGCCTTATATTCGTGAGGGACAACACCTCACACACACACACACACGAGATGGGGACGGTTTTAATCGTCCCGGCCACTTTCCGTCCAGGTCGCTCGGTGCCTGCCCGAGGATGCATGAGCTGCACGGTGAGGCTGGTTTCACGATGACAGGGCTGTAGCGGTGAGCAGAGTTGTTGGTTTTGTGAGACGAAGTCTCCAGAGATTAACGAGATGACTGGTTGGTGAGAAAATGTATCCTTCAGATTTCATCCCGTTTCGTCAGTATCCCTCTGTCAGGATCTGACTGTGCATGCTCTCCCGCAAGGTCAGTCCTCACTTGCTCTATACAAGTCTCTGTACAACACAACTGGGTCTATGAAATTTTGTACAATACAAACCATAAGGGTGTGAATTTAAAAAAAAGTGTTGCATGTCCTATATTAAAGATATATAATTGTTAATGGTAAAAATAATTAATTTAAAAAACCCCAGCAACAGCGATTTGGGGCAAAATACTTCAAACAAAGTAGGTACGAAGCCTTCCTAGGTCTTCAAAGGCAGGATTGACAGACTTGTGAGTTGGGTGTACAGAGGTCACAGACTGCTGGGCTAATGGAAAACAGAGTTAGCTTGGGTTTCAAGGTTTAATAAGTCAGGTGTTACACATGTTGACTATATTTGGGAAGAAAACATAAAAAAGGCACTGTTAGCTTATAGTTGGCTGATAAATAGGTCCCTGTTACAAACAGGTAGACATTTTGGAAGACTAAAGTGGCTCTCATTATTTCTGTAGGATAAGTGAGAAGAAAATTATTTGGAAGCTGCTCTGTTTTTAGGGAATAGACAGTAGAAAGGAGTACAGAATGGGTAAGTAAGGGTGAATTGCTTCTGTCTGTGAGCAAGAATGATGAAGCAACAAGGTAGAGACGAGATACCTCCCCTTACACAATCAGTAAATAAATGGTTGCAGTTGTTGTCTCCTGAAAAGTGGAGAATGCTGGTACCTGATGCTGCCCCTACTTCCACTGCATTACAGAGTGAATGCTAGGTGTGGTTTCCCCCCCTCGCTCAGTTCATTTGCTCTAAATAACATGTGCTTCCCCATGTTAAAACCTCTTCCTTCTACCCAATGACAGAGTATGTATGTGAAACGTTTCTGGATTGAAAACATTGAAAAAAATCTCTAATTAGGTTTTCCCATCAGAAAGCAAAATGCATTTTGAATAGTTGTTTTGCTTGGGCAATGCCATGACCAGGATCCTGCCTTGTTCTGAAGGCCAGACTAGACCTGAAAGCTGGACAACGTGCAAGCGATGAGAAATAGGTAATAGGGTCACCCCCTGCCCGGGGTGTATGCACCCAGCTAATCAGCAGTTTATAGTGACAGCAACGGCGGCTCCGTTTACGTTACACTGTAACACAGAGGTGGCATTCCTAACTTTAGGCACCAGAGTTCAGTTTGCCTTAGTTACTTTTTTACTCCTGGTCAGCATTCCTGCCCCAGAGGTGTTAGCTGTTCAAGGCACATGGTGAAACTCAGCACTTCCTAGCAGTTTGTGTGAGAAACCATGAAAAGGTTAATAACATTGGGAGAAATTAGTGCATTATAATGAAGGGTACAAATGTCCTATACCTCATTAGATTAGCTGTAATCCAACATTAATTTTTTATGAGATTGATATTATAATTAGCCACTCCCAAAATAAAAGCAATTCTAGCTGTTTAAATCCCTTAAAGTTCAGCAGCTCGTTTGGCTTTGGTTTTGGTTTGTTTTTTTTTCTATCATCATTTTCAAGGTTTAACTGATATCTAAAGCACGGAAGAGTTGGGTATTTGACATTTCCATTTGTCCCTGACTTTTATTTCATGGACATCTTGCTTCTAAAATGCCAATAAATCTGTCTGTGAAGAAATACCTCTCAGAGAGAAATACGTATCTGTTAGTTCAATCTGCAACTGGCTCACGGTTTTGCAGGAGGAACAAAATCTGCAATGTTTCTCAATGAGGATGTTAAAAGTCTGTAGGTCTCTTGTGTTGCCCCTTGATAATTAACCCTGTATTCCTGGAAGCTGCTCATTATTTTTTGTTTTATTGGATTTCAAGTTGTTTTTAAACAGAATCTGATCAACAGTAATTTAACTTTTTGGTTTTCACCTGGTCTTCATTGCCTCATGATCTTCAAGAGTGAAAAATTGAATATTTGAATATTTGGCCAAAATCTTATTGACTATTCCTGTTAGGGGACCTGGCCTTCCTTTCTTCTCTACTAGCGTGTACAACTTACTGACTATTCCTGTGCTGTTAGGGAGATGGCCTTCCTTTCTTCTCTACTAGCGTGTAAGTTTCATCCTTTTCTTACTATGGCAGGATAGCATAACCAGGACGATAAAGGTTTTCTGAAAACAGCATAGTTGCTGCTAATGGAAGCTGTTCTGAAATGTTAAGAAAGTAGCAAAAGTAGATGGAGTCCACTTTGTTTCCTTATGATTCAGACAGCCTGAGGAAAGGCTGGGAAAGACTGTATCCCCAAAAAAAGCAGGTAGGGCAATATGTAACATTTTTGCCAAAATTGGAGCTTTGAAAGAACCTAGAAAACCCTGGAATAAAGAAGTCTGAATTCATACAGGAACGACACAGCAAAGAAAGAGCATTTGTGATTGATTCTGTCCTCCCCTATAGCACCTGGGGGGTTATAGATTTGGCATGCAGTCATGGACTAAAAAGCAGTAACAGCAGATGGATCACCTTGGCTGTGTAATAGTTACCTTGTCCTTGCTTGCAGTGATAGCCTCGTGGTGCAAGAATAAAACATTCTATCAAGCCATCAGATGCTCAAGCGTGTCCTCCGTTTGATTAGGCCTAGGAATGCTTTTTTGTTTTCCCACATCCATAAATTACTTATTCCCATGAAAGTTTTTGTGAAACTGTGACTTTTGTTTTAAATCAGTTATGTAAACACTAGTAGATACAGCCATGCTAAATATTTTATTAAATAAGCATGATATCAAGCTGCTGAAAATCTGCTGGGGCTGAAAGCATGGGTTGGAGGTAGGGTCGGGGGGAAGAGAGACTTGCATGGTGCGCACTTAGCAACACTGCAGTGCGAGTTCAGCGTAACCCTGCTGGGGAGTGGGCTGGTCCAGTGGTGCTGCCTTGGCCGAGGAGTACGGCACTTGGGGGTGAAGGTAAGCAGTGCAGGTAGTAAGGGGGTATGTGCTACCTCTGGGTCACCTGCCCTCCGATTGCACCCCCCCAGATTGTAGTTGCTCCTCATAAACAAGAGCTGTAAACATTGTGAAATTGTTTGCTGTGAGTGAGGACCCTACATAAAGTGCGTCTCTAAAAGATACTATTGAAAGACATGCTGAAATTTCTCTCTTGGGAGTTGCTTCCAACTGCATCCTTTTCTCATTGAGATGTCATCTAGGTTCCCTAAGGTAAGTAAGTAGTTTGTAAATATGTTAAATACCTTCCCTTCTTTGATATGTGACTACGCCAGAATAGCTACCTTATCATGGAAGATAAAGGCACGCTTGCTCTAGTGGAAGATAATGCTTCTCAATGAGTTTGTGTTTCATTACACAATAAATTGTCTTTTAAGATACTTGTAGTGTGATAAAGTTCAATGTGCAAGGGAGCTAGCTGAAAGTCCCCTTCATCACTGCATCTGTGCGATAACCATTTTAAACTCATCTCTCAGTTTCACACAAGTTTAGGGAAAACAACATATTACTACAATTGAATTGTTGTCTCAGAGAGGTTAGTTCATTACACAGTTGAGACTCGGTTTCACTGAGCAACAGCAGGAACTGAAACAGAAGCAGAATAGTTTTAGACGTTTATTGTAAAGACCTTTACAATCTCAGTACAGAGATAAGGATATAAAATGATGTTGTTTGGAATAATTAAGGCTGGTTGGTGGTCATCTGAATTTCACTGTTCAATGGAACTCAAGCAAAAGCAACTGATTTCTGACTGTACATATTTTTATTTGTGTTCCATCATTACAGTGAGATCACAAGTTATTATTTCAGAGACTCAGTGCCTGCTTATTATAAAACAAAGGACATTATTTACATGATGAAAGAAAAATTTCAGCATTTTAGTGGAATGGATGACTGATACCGCAACAAGTTTAGTCCACGTATTTCCCCAGAATGTCACCATCTCTAAACAAGTAGTAGTCCTGCAAAGAAAAGAAACATTAGTACCTGTCATATCAGTTGTTTTGCAAATACTGCCTTGTTCTGAAGTCAAGGCTACCATAGTCACGAAGTACAAAATCAAAAGCGAGCTAACCAACACTAGCCCTACCTCTTGACTTCTTGAAAAGATTTTTTTGTTGTTGTTCATAAGTTACTCTTTGGGAAAGCTACCAAGTTACTATTTTTAGTAGTAGGAAGTGCAAGAACCGTTGCAAGAGAATTCTGCAAGCTTTCCCTGTCAAAAGCAAGGATACCCCCAGTAATTTTGAAGCCTTTTAGGGTTCCCTCTACTATATGCTTGGCATATGGAGCCACTTCATCCACCCAGGAAAGGTCAGGCCAGAGGTTTCCTTGATTACTTCCTTTTAAGCAGGGGTGGAAGCAGCAAGTACCCCAGGTACCAGAAGCTGGCTGGATTCAGCTGCTGCCGCTAGAATACCAACAACTGCATTTCTTGAATGCTGCTAACCCAATGAAGTAACTACAGTATTTATCACTGGCAGTATGACATTTTGGGAACCAGCTTAATTTGCATTCACAAAGTTGGGAGACCTACCTTATCTTCTAGTACAATCTTAGTACCACCATATTCTGGTAGCAAAACCTTTTCACCAACTTTTACACTCACTGGCTGAATCTCACCGTTCTGAAAGAAAAAAGAAATCCTTAGTTTTCCACAATATAGACAGAGGTAATAGAATTCCTCCAAACTACAATGATCCATCCACATATAAAACATTCAGGAAATCACAACAACTCTGTATTTTCATTGTACAGTGAAACTAGAATATACAGGTTTACTAGGAAGAAAAGCACACCACTCAATTCTCAAGCATGGGAGTCCTGCAATATTTAGGCAGTAGAACTGCAGTGATTTTCTGAATATAATTAATTTTCATTTAGTTTTCAGTGTAAATACAACTGTGACGTCTTTGCTTGACATACTGAATAGGACTTCACTTAAAGAAAAAACCACCCAAGAAACCTGAGAAATTAAGTGACAGACCATGAAACCCCCTTCTCAAATGAAGGGGGAAAGTCCATTTCCATATTCTATAGCCAACGCTAATTTCTCCACGTGCCCGTTAAAAGTACCTTCCCATCTCTTACTTGTCACTGTTGCTGGCAAATCAGTTGTTGAGAAACACCTGATAAAGTTTAATTATATTAGCTTTAAAAATCAGATACTGACTCAAAACAGCGTGATATGTATGGAGATACTCATGGCAAAGAAAAAGTCCGAGTCAACATGCCCAAGTTGAAATTTAACCTGTTTTCCATTATTGCTGCTAACTGAACACTACTTTGGTGGGGAAAAAAACCCTTCTGATGCTGAAGCCCATAGCTATTGGCATTTTTGTTAAGTGAAAACTGTTTTTGTTTATGATCCCAAACGCGTATTCAACATGTAAAATTAACAAAAATTTTTTTAACACTTATTTCTTTTGATTCCCAAGTTCCTTTTGTCCAGTAAGCCTAATCCTTATGGACAATGATATTTTGCGCAGCACAAGACAGCAAATGCCACATTCTGGGATTCCACCCTGCTCACAAGTCACAGAAATTCGGGCATGTAATCATTTTAACAAAGGCGGCTGCCGGTCCTTCAAGGTTTTGGCTGAGAAGTGATGAAACAAGATACCCTGCAAAACACTGTTTACGTATTTAAAACTAAAAAAAACAAAACAAAAAAAAAAAACCCACCACAAAAAACAAAACCAAAAAACAACCAAAACCACAAAAAAAAGCAAAAAAATAAAAGAAACAACCCACCAAACCCCACACCACTACTGTGTAAAGCAGCTTAAATATAAATAAATAATACTGATTTTAAAAGGCAAGTATTTTCCACTTTACAAATGATGAAAGGAATGCTGGAATTCAAGGCCAGAGCCAGTCAGGAGAACTTGAGATTTCCACCTCCTTTGAGCCTGTACTTCCAACTTCAGTCATCGCCGTCATCCTTTTTTGTGAGCTATCACTACATTTACACTGCAACCATCCCTTTCTTATGATAATATTCCAGCTACCACCACACCATTACTAATTTTACCCAAATGTAATGCTTCAGGATATTTACCTTTCCTCTGCCTCCTGATCCAACTGCTACTACTGTCGCTTGTAGCACTTTCCCTTGAGCTTTTTCTGGAATCATGATGCCTCCTTTGGTTACTGTCTCAGCCGCACATCGTTCAACCAGAACACGATCAAAGAGGGGAAGAAATTTCCTAAATGCTTTTCCTGCCTGTGGAAATAATTGTACATTGTAACAACAGGAACATTACAATGAAACTGCAATTTAAACGAGTTTAAAAAAAAAAGTGATTTCTCTTTTGAGATAAATTAATAGTTTAAGAAAACTGCTGAGCATTTACTTTTAATAGTAGCAAACATATGCCATCTTTGATTGCATCAGAAATTGCTAAAGACACAAGCAGATGGTGGGTAATCCTAACAGTTCAGCCATAGGAAGATGTACTCCAGCTGGGGGGATAAACCACCACCAGATGGAGCAGCCTCCTCCTCTGGCTGAAAAGCTCCGCAGGCTTTTAATCCCAAACCCTTAGTTACTCTAGCTTGGGGAGCATGATTATTGATTATATGTAATATATTCATTCAGTTCACAACCAGATTTAATGATGATTCAGGACCTCTTGGGACAGTTGCATTTTTATTTGTGGAGCGTTTTATAGTAAAGCAGCGAAAGTCTAGCCAGGTACCCCACATCAGTCTTTTTCAGGTACTCAAACCTTAGCATTTCACATGATGACATACAGCCTCCAAAGTCTGAAGCAAAAAGTGCTGTTACTTGTACTGACTTCTATAAACAGACTGCAACTTTACAAGAAACTTTAGGTTTAAGCCCCTAAAAACAGGAAGGTAGGCATACTTCTACCTTGACTGCTTTAATACCTGCCTTTGCTCAAGCAGAGTTAGGGTTGGGGGTTTTGTTGGTGGGTTTTTTTGGTTGGGTTTTGTTCCGTCCCCCGTCCCCCCCCCCAACTACTTACTGCTACTTGGCTGCATTTCAGAAACAGCAGTCTAACTCCCATGTACTAGATAAATGCAAGCACCGAACCCCCACAAGCAGGGGTCAGGAAGAAGGAACTTGCTTTGATTTAGAAGGAAAGGTATGGCAACTTGCCAAGTCACATGGAGATAGTGCACCACTGGACAGGTACCCAGAGCCCTCGCTCATAGAAACAACTAGAAACAAGGGCCTGGCACCCACACGCCCTTTACTGATACTCATCACTATACATACATTTTAAAATTGGGAGAAAACAAAATTACGGGCAGAGCACGAACAAAAGACAGTACGTGAAAGATGTGTGTCCCCCACAACTAATGCTACCACCACAATGATGAAAAACAGCAAAGGGTGAAGGCTGCCAACTGTGATCATTTTCATTCTGTGAAGATAACATCTCTGATCCTCCCTTTCTAGAGGTGTTCTGTGTTTGATAGAAATAAGCGGCCGGACTTAAGACCACGAGCATTTTACACTGAGTTTTAAGAAATGCTAATTCCTCACGTTAGTAGGATCATAAGAATAAAGTATCGCTGCAACAATAAGGGCAGCTCTGCCCTTACCCAATGCTCCTTCAAGGTCAGATCTCTATAAAAAAGTTTATAAAACCTAGAGAACGAGCGATCAAGAACGCAGCATGAAAGGCTTCATTTTTATCCCCGAGCTCCGCAGGGCCGCACCGCAGCCCTGCCCAGCGCACTTACTGCTAACGGGATCCTCCCGCTGCCGCAGGCAGGGAGGAACGCGTCGCTGAGGTGCCTGGGAAGCCAAAGGCAGCCCCTACGAACATCCCCGCCGCGCCCCGGCCCGCAGCCTCCGCGCTTGCCGGCGTCACCGCGTTTCTATCCCAAGGACTGCGTGACCTTGCGGCGCTACCAGACCGCTGCGGACATCCCCCCAGGGAGCGGCTCGCTGCTAACGCCCGGCGGGGCCGGCGAGCGCCGCGCC
>NW_008795918.1:3041725-3065343 GCF_000699145.1 Aptenodytes forsteri
AGCCGCCTGGCAAACGGAGCTGCCGGTGTTCCGCGGTGCCCTCGCGGTCTCCCGTCCTACCGCCAGGGAGGGGCCGGCGGGAGGAGCTCGGAGTTGCTGGAGGCTGCTCAGTGAGGAGCTGCTGCAGCCCAGATCTTGTCTTGAGGATCTGGGCTCCCCAGCCCTGTTACTTGCAGTTGCTTGTGTGTTTCTATTTCAGCCAGTCGAAAAACTAAAACTTCACGGTCGCTTGCTTTACTCCCTGAATCCTTTTCCCCTCTTTTATTCCGGAAATAGCTGTGCAAATACATAATGCTTCTATTTTCCTCTGGATTTGTTTTAATCTTTTAGACATGCTCCGTTTATCTACAGTACTCCGTCAGATAAGGCCTGTGTCCAGAGCACTCGCCCCCCATCTAACACGAGCATATGCAAAAGATGTTAAGTTTGGAGCAGATGCTAGAGCTCTTATGCTTCAAGGAGTAGATCTTCTAGCAGATGCTGTAGCTGTCACCATGGGGCCAAAGGTAATGGAAGATTTTGTGTTTATTTTATGTTAACACTTTGACCTGGTTGACAACACCGTAGTAGAAAACAGTTGTTAGTTTTCCTGCGGTAGAGCTGCATGATTGCCGTCTGCAGATCTGTAACACAAAGGTGTAGGGGTATGGACAGACTACTGCACGCAGCCATATTCTCATTTTTGTCACCTGAACCATGACAATAGCGCATGTGCTTTTCATAGTAACAAAGTAAAATGAATTGGATCACTGTGAAAGGTGCGGTATATTTGTTTAAACAGTTTGAAGGTTAAGGGGATGTGCATAATAGGTTACCATGGCTCAATTGATAGTCTGCAACAATGCAGTAGGTAATTTAACTATCTATATCGTGAGGTGGGTTAATTAGTATGTGGGTTTGTTGCGGTTTTTGTGGGGGTGTGTTTACAAATTACAGTTTTGTATCACTTTACCTTTTAGTATTAACAAGGTGAAAGAGACATTGAAAGCGTAATGTTGAGTGTTCAGTTGGCTGGTAAATGTTATGAGCTTAAGTGAAATTCGGTGGCAGTGGCATTCATTTATGCTGTTTATAGGACAGAATATAGTGTCTGGTTCCCTATAAGTTGTACATCTTTTGGAAAACTAGCTACTGTATTCTGCACAGTCATGCAATGTCCGGTAAGGCTTGAAATGAGATTCCTTTTTAAGGAAGAGATACTGATTTTCTTTGGGCTTATAGGAATGTCTGTTCCATGTAATAACAGCATATGCGTGGTAGTTCTTCTCAAGGCTGCTTGGCCTCTGTAAAATTCATTCATGTATTTCTTGAACAGTTTTGGTGCTCTATTAGCTTTATTCAAAGGCAAAAATGCTATAAGCTGAGCAGATGAAGGTTAAGGAACAGTGATGTCAGCAAGCTGTGGCTGTTTTCCATAAAGGAACAAAGTTTAAGTGTAGTCAGTTAATTTAACTCTTGGTTTTTTGGATCAGGCTACTTTGTGAATGCCTAAGCATAGTTCTAATGCACTGGTTAAAGGGCAGTTCCTGATGCAACTTGCTGTAACTTTGTGGGGTTTTGTTCCAGTGTTCTCCCTTTATCTGCCGTTCTCCATGCATTTGTAGAAATTTAGGGATTGTACCGTAATGCCTGTTTCTGCTTCCAGTATTTTTAAAAAATACAGTATCACTCTGGTGAGGAAACTTCCCTTTGTCACTGTTCTATATTTAAAGAAATGTGGTTTGCAGTCTCATGCAATCTTTTGATATTGCTGCCAACATGTTGATTACTTTGTCAGAACTACTTTATGCGGGTGCTTGGATTCCTGGTATGCAGGACCATTCAAAATGCATGTGTATTTACTGGTGGTGTTCCTTTTTTCAGAAACACAGATAAGTGTTAAATATAAGTCCTTTAATGTGATTGGATATAAGTAGATTTTGTTGGGCTGCTCTCCTTATAGCTACCAAACAAACATTTGGAATAAGACCATGTCAAAATGGAGAATAAAATTAAGCAAAACAAGGAAGAGACTACATGAAGAACTTATCAGTAGCAGGATCCTCCAGAGTTTTCTTACTCTTGAACCACTTTTAGATTTAGGAGAAGTGCAAGTCAAACGAAATAGCAGTAAGAAGTCAGGCTATGCGTTATTTTGGCATAATTGTTTTATAGCACAGAGTTAGAATTATGTAAATTCTTTCACAAGTTCAACATCAGCAACTGAAGTTTAACATTTCTTTTGCAGCTTCTAGGGCTAGTTGTACTTCAGAAGCAGTATGGCCTCGTGTATGGCAGGAATCCAAAGTTAGTTATATCATTGAGGCCGATGTGAGTGGGCTCTGTGCAAGCGAGGAACACAGTGCACCATAGCGGTAGCATGCTGTATGGGAGTCCTTAGCTAGCTTGCTTGGCACATGATCCAGACTCTGGTTGGAGCTGAAGCCTCACTGGCCTTTGATCAGCTACGGCAGTGTCTCGGCAGGAGCCAAAGTGGTCAGCTCCGAGCTGGACCTGACAGGCCAGATGAGGGGACTTGTGCAAGGTCAGCCAGGAGTGACAGTGGTGAGGTGGGGCAGTTGCTCTCTCTTCCCCTCTTCCAACAGCTCCAGCTGTCAGGATAGCTGAAGAGTTTCAGGGCAGCAGTGGACCAGAGGTGGCTTCTTGCATTTCTGCTGCTTCCAGCTAAAACTGGAACATGATTGATTGGGGCAGCCATTAAAGCTATTGAATTCATCTGGGAACAAGCAGTCCTCTTGTGCAGGTGCATCTGCCCTGTGTTCCCTGTACAGTCCATAGTTTCCCATATTAACTGTGTCTGTATATGTTGCATAGGATAGTCCAGTTTTTTAGTTGAACACAAGTGAGGGCTGAGAGAAGAAAGGCTTGTTAACTTGCAATGTTTGAGAAATTATTGCGACACATTAAAACAAGTTTGTTAAGTATTCTCAGTTCTCTTTGCTAATCACTAATAAGGTTTGCAAGTGCGCTCCCCCCCCTCGCCCCCCCCGGGAATGTGCAATGAATTGAGCTTTGTATTACTATTTTTCAATCACATAGACTTTTTATTGTGATTTGATGGAAATTTTGCAAATTTAGTTCATTATGTTGCTATATTTTAATTTTAGGGGAAAACATCAGTGCTAGAGGAAATCTCTTCAATTCTTTTCCTCTGTAAGGGTAGTCTTAGTTGCAGGCTTCTGAGTCTGTGGTATTAAGCATTGTGGCTGGGGAATGAAGCCTCATTCTGTGAAAGTATAAAACCTTTGAGCCATTTTTCCAGTTTTGCAGAACCTTGGTAATGTGTGTGCTTGAAAAAAGTCCCAGCTGAAAGCTCTGTGCGAGGTGATGTTTCTGTTCAGCTGTGGCTGTGCAAAAGGATCTTTGTCTTCAGTTGAACTCTTAGAGTAACATGCTGTGGCTTATGTGGCTTTGATTTAATATTTGTTCTTTGTCACCCTAGGGAAGAACAGTTATTATTGAACAAAGCTGGGGAAGTCCCAAAGTGACAAAAGACGGTGTGACAGTAGCAAAGGCAATTGACTTAAAAGACAAATACAAAAATATTGGAGCCAGGTTAGTTCAAGATGTTGCCAACAATACAAATGAAGAAGCAGGAGATGGTACCACTACTGCAACGGTACTTGCACGTGCTATTGCCAAGGAAGGCTTTGAGAAGATCAGCAAAGGAGCTAATCCAGTAGAAATCAGGAGGGGTAACTTTTTTCCCTTGTTTTTAATGTTTAATCGTTGTCTTTTTACTTTTCATATCCCAAATTTGACTGGCTTCCTGAATAAGTTGCCTTCTTTTTGAAGAGCTACATAAAGCTTTATATGAAGAGCAATGTGTAGAGAATCCACTTGTTTCTGTTACGTTACTTGCTCTGAACAAGTCTTCATTCTTCTGATAATTTTACTATTTTATATGCAGTTAACTTGTTTAATTTGTCATAGGTAAACTCCATTTAAAGCCATTTCTGCATTTAATTAATTTCTGATAAGTATATAAATTTATTGGTGCCATGTAAATAAATTCGCCATAAATGTTGATCATGACAGAAAGTATGTCACACCAATTCCAAAAAATTATCGCTAGGTATACAAGTGACAATATGAACTAGAACTGCTGGTCACTTGTTTTTGAACATGCAAACTTGGTGCATTTTTGCAGTGTGGACTTTGGTTTGAAACTTAACCTGTTTTGGGGGGCGGGGGGCACGTTGTGCTGTATACCTTGTTTTGCTCACTCACAAGTAATTCTGTTCATCTTTAGGGGTGATGCTTGCAGTTGATGCTATCATAGCTGAACTGAAGAAGCTGTCTAAACCTGTTACAACTCCAGAAGAAATTGCACAGGTAAAAAAAAAAAAATTAAAGCAACTTTACATAGCTATTCTTCAGAAGAAGTTTTGTGAAGTCAGGTTTAATGGATCTAGGTTGTGGGTATGTGACACGAGAGTGTTTTTCTTTGTATATAAAGATTCAGAGTATGTTTCATTGAATGATCTTCATGGTAATGCTTTCATTTTCTTGAGTTATTGAAAATTCCCAGTATTCTGCCTTCAACTACACTGCTAGAAGTTAGTTCAGAAGTAGGTAGTTTTTCTCATCTTGCATTCCAAAATGCGGTCTTAAAACATAAATTTGTGTATTTGGGAAGAATTGGCGAGAGCAAAGATGTGTTTGTGGATGGGAGGTGATGGCAGACTTCTGGGAGTGTTGTGGATCTGCTGTGGGAGGTTCAGGTTGAGGTGGATGCCCAGCTGGGTCTCGGGCACCAGCTGTGTTGGCCTTCATGGCGTATTTCTCCCCATGGCCGCAGATTCAGATGGCCTGTGTGTGCTGCATGAGCACAGTGCACGGGATCTGGCCCTGTGCTTGAGCTGCCCAAGAGCTGTTAGCCCTTCCAATGGAGTTCTTGGATCCTGGTGTGGGTGTGCTACAGTCAGCTGCCCCGTCTTGTCAGGAAACATGAGGATTGAAGATGGTTATTCTGATTTTCTTTATAGCAAGGAAACAAATCACTTGTATTGTGAAATGAGGTTAAATGGCTTACTGTTTTAGGTTGCCACAATATCTGCAAATGGAGATCAGGAAATTGGCAATATAATCTCTGATGCGATGAAAAAAGTTGGACGAAAGGGTGTAATCACTGTCAAGGTAAGAACTGGCCAGCATATGGACTAAGTGGAAAGTGACTGTCTCTTCTCCAGTTAGGGCTGGCTTTTGTGGCATGTGATGTAGCTGCTGCTGCTCACATACGGTATCCCACCATAATTCCTTAGCTCCGTTATATCAGGGTTTGATTGCTGTTCCCTCTTATAATCCTTTTATTTTGAAGAGAGAAGCACATAACACTGACGTGTGGCGCAGAGCCTTTCATTCTGTTGTGCGTAGTATGCTAAAAATATACTTGTGCTTTTGGTAGTAAATAAGGGATCTTTAATGTGACTTTCTTGCATCTAAACAGGATGGAAAAACTCTAAACGATGAATTGGAAATCATTGAGGGTATGAAATTTGACAGAGGCTACATCTCTCCATATTTTATTAATACAACCAAAGGTGAGTTAACAATGACACGTCAAATACCTTACAATGGCTCTTGTAAGTTAGAAATAATGGTACCTGTTACAAAGACTTCACAATCTGTTATACTAGGTACCATGGCAATACGACAGCGGCGTCCTTCCCCATCAGAAGCTTTAAACTCTTGGTAAAAACTTGTAGTCTGTGGGGTGGTTTTTCTTCTCTGCTAAGTGTGGACAGCGTCCATGTTAACATCAAGCTGGCCCTGCAACACTCCAGAACAATGTAGAATTGACAGTGGAGTCTTGGAGAAAACACTTTGTGTCTCTTTTTTTTTAATGCTGTTGAAATGTGCAACAGTTGCTCCACAGTAGCTCCTTAAGTTTAAGAGAATGCTTGATATGTTTTTGTAATCGGATTGCTCAGTTGATGCATGTTGTTTCTGCAGGGCAGAAATGTGAATTCCAGGACGCTTATGTTTTAATCAGTGAAAAGAAAATTTCTAGTGTACAGTCCATAGTTCCAGCTCTTGAAATTGCCAATGCTCACCGCAAACCTTTGGTCATTATTGCTGAAGATGTTGATGGAGAAGCCCTCAGCACTCTGGTCTTGAACAGGTGAGGCTTAAAATCCGTATGTTTAGACAAATACTGCTTTTTTTTTTTAATCCCTTTAAAGGAATGCATACAAAAGTGTGAAGTGTGTATTGCTACAGTGTAGAACTGTTGTCTGTGCTCTTACAGTACCCAGTACCGAGCAGCTTTTGTACACAGCCATGCATACAAAAGTGTGTATTTGAATTTGCTACAGTGTAGAACTGTTGTCTGTGCTCTTACAGTACCGAAGAAACAGCAGCTTTTGTACACAGCCATGCTTCACATCAGTTCGGACACAATTTCAGCTGTTACCTAACTACCTCTGAGCAAAACCAGCTCAGTTCATTAAGATCTCTGTTTGCTTGATTGTTAGAGCTGTACTGAAATAATTGCTCTCTGAATTCTTCTCTTCAGACTGAAGGTTGGTCTTCAGGTGGTTGCTGTAAAAGCACCAGGTTTTGGTGACAACAGGAAAAACCAGCTTAAGGATATGGCAATTGCTACTGGTGGTGCTGTAAGTAATGATGTTTTAATTGGCTTTTTGCTCTAAGAAATGTTAATGGTATTTAAGGAGGAAAAGAACGTGTATTTTTAGGTCCATGGCTTGTATTTGCTGTGTTGCAGGCTGCGTCCTGTTCTTTCACAAATGTAACTAACTCTTAATGTTTGAATCTTCATATCTTTTTTAAATGCAGGTCTTGATCATTGCTGTGTAATATGGGCCTGACCAACCATGAGTAACATGTCCTTTTAACTGACTGACGTTACACACAATTTTCTTGCAGCATTTAGGTTGTCAAGGGGAAGCAGGAATATCAAGGAAATTTCTTAGAGATAGCAAAGCTTTCTTGCCGCCTTGCAAAACCGTCTCATAATTGCCCAGACTTGAGTATGGCAAATATAATTCTTTTAAATATTTGGAATAGACTGGGTAATCTTCCTTTATACTCAACTTCTCAAATAGTTGATGTGCTGATTAGTGTCCCTTTATGCTGCTTTTTTTACATGCTTCAAAATCATAGCATGGTACTGGGATCCAGAGGTGGTTCTTGAAATGAAACTTAGCATTTAAGCGAACTGGAGCACAAAGTGACAAACCCAGCGAACTCTGTTCTAAAGTCAATTTAGTGCCAATATTCATAACTTCGCGAAATAGCAGGAGGACTCTGTAACACAACTCTACTTTCCAGGCACTTTGAATCAGTGAGTTACATTAGTCTGTCATGAATGAGAAGGCAGCAGCTCCCTATTCCGTGAGGTACCTGCATGCCTGGACTCTGTTAGGAGAAGGGAAGAGTTTCGTTCAACTTGGCTGCAGTAGTGTGATTGTTTTGCGCTGTTAGCCTGCTGTATGTGTTCGCGTGTCTACAAATGAAAAACTCATGTATGGAGAAGCTGTGAATTCCAACTTTTTGCGTAATTTGTTTCAGGTGTTTGGAGAAGAGGGTCTGAGCCTAAATGTGGAAGATATTCAGCCTCATGACTTTGGTAAAGTTGGAGAGGTCATTGTGACAAAAGATGACACTATGCTTCTGAAGGGGAAGGGTGAAAAGGCTCAAATTGAAAAACGTATTCAAGAAATTATTGAACAGCTAGAAGTTACCACAAGTGACTATGAAAAAGAGAAACTGAATGAGCGATTGGCCAAACTCTCTGACGGAGTAGCTGTATTGAAGGTGAGAAGTCAACCTTCTCCGGAAAAGGGCGGTATCAGTCCTTTATTGCTAATCTGAGATACTACTGCGTGGTTGTCTCAGAATCTTAGCAGTCAATTTGGATAAGGAATTTGGCTTACTACAGTGCTACACCTTGGTATTAAGAACTTGATGAAATAATCAACTAAAACTGTGTGGTTAGGCTTCTCGAGTGCTAAGGTACAGAAGAACTCTGCCAGTATGGGAGACCATGGGTTTGCTTTCTGGCACTTTTCAGTTAACGACTCAAGCTGGCTGTTTAATTTTGCGGCAGCAGTTCCATAGCCAGCGGTGCTCTCCCACCCGGGCTCCTTGTGTGGACCTTGACGTGTGGCTTGCTCGTTGCAGGTTGGTGGCACAAGTGATGTTGAAGTGAATGAGAAGAAAGACAGAGTTACTGATGCCCTGAACGCGACCCGTGCTGCTGTAGAGGAAGGCATCGTTCCAGGTGGTGGCTGTGCATTGCTTCGCTGCATTCCAGCATTAGATGCTTTAGCTCCAGCCAATGAAGATCAGAAAATTGGTAAGTTATTTGAATGTGTGTGGAAGTGTTAAGAATAGACTTTTTTCTGTTCTGAGGCTTTGTAAGATAAAATACAGATTGCTTTTAGTGAGTTTTAGTTACTTGATCTTTAGAACCTCGTATCCCCTTGGTACGGCGGTCTCTGCTTTACAGTGGGAAGGAGCTTTCACTGCGTCCCTGACTTGGATATGAAAGAACCAGTAACAACAAAGCAGCAGTACCCCCTGCAAAGAATTGCAGACCGTTAAAGGAGAGTTGAGTTGACTGTTACAGCCACTGCAGACAGACGTAAAATCTAGAATGCTTAAGAGATTGTGTGGCAAATCAAATGGAAAAATGCTTTGTGCCATGTAACAATAATAATGCTCCTTACTAACTTTTGCAGAATTAAAACCAAAATGCACATGAATATCCCGCAATGACTTCATTTGTTGACAGACGTCAAGTAGCAGAGAACATTTTTCCCTGGAACTGATAAAAACAGCTTATGCTCTTGCTCAGAGGGCGCGCTCTGTATTGATCTCCAGCACACGAAGGCATGCCTTGGCAAGAGGAGCGGCGTATGCGATACGTAATTCTAAACATCTTTTTCTTACAGGCATTGAAATAATAAAGAGAACACTGAAAATCCCAGCAATGACTATTGCAAAGAATGCAGGCGTTGAAGGATCATTAATAGTGGAAAAAATTCTGCAGAGTCCATCAGAAGTTGGCTACGATGCAATGCTTGGGGACTTCGTAAATATGGTAGAAAAAGGAATCATAGACCCAACGAAGGTAACCTAAAATAGTCTTAATTCTCAGCTTTCCTTCCTCCCAGCTCACATGATAGTCAGCAGGTATTAAGTTATTTCTCTCCTATTTTTAGGTTGTGAGAACTGCTCTGATGGATGCTGCAGGTGTTGCGTCTCTCTTATCAACAGCAGAAGCAGTGGTGACCGAAATTCCTAAAGAAGAAAGGGAGCCGGCAATGGGAGGAATGGGTGGGATGGGTGGAGGAATGGGAGGCGGCATGTTCTGATTCCTGGGAATAGGGATGCATCGTGAGCTGTGCTGTGTAAGACTGACAGTTCTGACTTTGAAAACTTCAGATGTCGGTGCGAGAGGGTGGATAGTGACTGACGTGAGGCTGGTGTTTAAAAGAATCACTGTAACCATCAGTTACTGGATTTCATTTAACACACGTGTAATTGTTTACAGTCATTGTCCATGCCTACAGATAATTTATTTTGTATTTTTTGAATAAAGACATTTGTACATTCCTGATAACCGGGTGCAAGATCCATCTACCAAGGTCCTGATTTAAACTTAATTAAAGGCACTTGATATTCTGTTTCAGAATTTATTGGTGCTTGCCAGTACTAGGAAGAACTTGGAAGCCACTGTGCGTGAGACTAGACAATTGTGTACAAAGTAGGCAAATATACAGTTATGTGACCTTTATGTAATAAAACAAACTGCTCAAAAGTTATAAAATGTATCACCTTATTCACCTGTGCACAAAGCCTGCTGCTTCTAAGATTTACTAGAAACCTGACACTTGGGCTTGGAAATGACAGGCCCTTTACCTCCAGGAAGCATTCCTTTGTCTAGAATGTTTCTCAGAAATACAAGTGACGACTTTAATTTTGGTAAGAAATATCTCGGCTGAACTGACACTGCAGTTCCTTGAAATATTAAACAATGCTATGAAAAGAAGGCACGTGCATTGGCTTTATGTCTATACCGCTTGTTTCACGTGCTGGAACACATGAAAAGGCCCAGTGCACCTTTCACAGTACTGGGGGAGGGAAAGTGCCCTGAGGGTAGGAAACGGGTACCTTTGCTAAGAAAGGGTTGTGGGTTTTCTTAATGTTCCTCTTGCTCAGGCATAGTATGTGGTTACCTCCTTGCCCTGAGACTTCCACCCTTGTCTTCCAGCTTTCTGGTAGTGGGCTCCAGGATTTAGTTTGAATTATTTTGCACTAGATGCTTCTTTACCCTTAAAAATGACAGCTTGCTTTGCCACCTACTGTGTTCTTTGACCTGATGCAGCTAATGACATTGATGTGCAGTCTTTTCTGCTTTCCAGACTTCAAAACAATGGTGTTCCCAAACTTGTGTATGTTTGTCTCTGATTGTCTCAACAAACAAAAGTGCTCTAAAACAGACCTCTTAATCCAGCTGTGACTTTCCCCAGCTTCCTACCTTTAATAAGAACTGTCCTTCACAGATAGGATGTGTGACATTTCAATTGCTCTTTCTGGTAAAAGTATCTAAATGGTCTGAAACTGCTTCAAGGTTGTCTTTGTCCTGAAACAGACCTTCCTATGTTATTTAATACACTACCGTGTCCGTAACCCACATGGTTAGTACAGTTTGGAGAAAGGACCAGCTTCAACACCTGACCCAAAAAATTTACCTCATTTCAGTAAGGAAATTTGGTAATGCAAGGTAGCACCTATTCACTTACATTTCTTCAGAGACTGGATAGAGGATATTAATGTAAGGACTAGAACTACTGAAAAAGAATAATCAAGATGGCTGGTACCATCATAATGGACTGATAAATAAATGGTAGCACAGTACTGAAAAAAAACCCTAGAAACTAAGGTTTAGGTCTCTATTGTATGTTTTTTAATGACAACTGGCCTTGAGTGTGCTCGTCTGCAGCAAGTGGAGGGCACCTGGTTCCCTCCTTCCAGGGAGGACAGCACTGTGGTACAGAATGTCCTGCATCCGTGCCCTAGTTCTCAAAGAGGTAACATTTACTGACTTGGTTTAAAGCTGTGTTGGAACTGGGAGCTGTTTGCATTAGGTGAGGTCTGTCTACCCTAACCGAAGTGCAATGTGTAACAGTGACAGAGCAGCAGGTAGGCAAGTTCAGCCTGCCAAACATACTGCAAACTCACCAGTGTCTGGAGCCCAGACAGCAGAGAACCACCGGCCATAGCCGAAACTGCTGCACTCAAATTGTAGTACTCCTTACATTGCGTGTACCCCTTACGTTTAATTCCTGAAAAGTCAAGAGTGTTCAGGCTGTGTTGTTTTTTCTATTGCAGTTGCTGGTCAGAACTCAACAGCAGCTGGAGACTCCTGACTTGCCCTTGTCATTCATTTGGATTAAAAGCACCTGCTAGTCAATGCTTGACAAACTGTTCCATGCTCCCCAAAGCTAGAATGTCAGTTTCCCTTGGCTTGGCCAGAGTTGGCCGAGTTGATGCTGTTAAGTTACATTTACACTACTAATAACTTAAACTTGAGTTAATATGTGACAATGCTGAAAAAAAACCCAAAAACTTAGGCTTGGATAAGGCAGAACTTGCACTGTGACTACACAAACCATTTGGCAAGTTAATAAACGGCAGCCTGAGATACTTGTGTTACAGTAGCTGCCAACTGTCTGTTACTGATAACACTTTTTTAAGTTGCACTTGATGGCAGCTTGAACATTCTATATACATCTGGCTGAACAGGTGTGTTTCATGCAGCATAAAATCACACAAAGCTCAGATACGAACTAGATGCCCCAAAGGAGGAGCATGGCACCTCTTGTACAAAAGAAGCGTACAAACAAGTTTATAATAGAGGCTGTTACAATTTTCCCTTTTATGTGTGATGAACTTCATGAAGCATTAGCTCCCGAGGTATGCTTGTTTCTGGGCCGTGGAGTTTGGATGCTCTTCTTTCAAAGGCAGCTACCATCTGCTTTACCACTTCATCAAAAAATAGCGTAGCGAGTTTTGAGTGTAGAAAGGAACGAAATTCAAAAGAAACCTGTTTAAGAAAATACAGAAGAGTTGTTTTCCCTCTATTATTGTGGTAAAATGCTGTTACAAACGGACAACTTCATTAAAGAATCTCCAGTTAGTCTGGAAGTAAGCCGTGGGAGAAAGAACAGTTAAAACTGAACTAGGGGTGAGTGTGTCTGAAGAAAAGCCTTATTCCTTGGTTAGAGGACTCTCTGCCTGGGCTTTGCCATTAGAAGAATAATTTTGTTCAGTTCCCTGAAGTAATCATTTCCATTTATCTAAACTAACTGTATTTTACTTAATAAATGATGCATCACAAAACATAAGTAAAAGATTTGGGGTAATGAAAAGCTACTGAATTCACACTTGGGGGCACAAGTCTAAAGAAAATCCTGCATGGCAAGACAGCAGACTTACAGGTAAGCTGGAGCAAACCCAAGAGGCATTTAAAAGCAGCTCGAAATAGTTACCTATTAAATACCAACATTCTGAATCAGTCCTTCCATCTTGGTAGCTGTAGTTATGGTATGTTCAAACAAGAGCAATTTACTGACCAAAGCTACAAATTTGCTTTTGTGTGCCATACCTCCCGCCCGAACACCTCCCGCTCCCGACCTTCGCCGTCCTGACACCGGCAGCCAGTGTCAGAGCACAGACATACTGGTGAAGTCCTCTGTACCAAGCCCTCGGGCCTCCTACTGCAGTGCTCAGAACTTAACGTCTACATTTTCTTTTAGCTACTGAAGCTTACAGTTAAACTGAAGCTACTGTAATAGTTAACAGTTATGGCAAGGGCACAGGGAGTCAGGGAGTCCGCTTTCTTCAACCTCAAAAGAAACAGTCACTTTTATGTTAAATAGCCTTCAATTACGCTTTTGTGCTGTGCTGGCCTTCGGTCTAGTTAAACAACATTCCCCTAAGGCCATGGAATCACATTGTTTTGGAATACACAGTTTCCCAAAATGATTACAGAATTTTCAGGAAAAGAAACAGGTTGCTCTTCTGCGATTTTATCACTCCTGCTACAGCATGTGTTTTGGATTGAGATTTAAGTATTTTTGTCATTCCTGAGAAATCAGCAGATTAAATGCCAAATACAGCTTCTCTCAAGTTGCTTATGCGTAATGCGAAACAGTAGCACAGAAGGAATTAAACTACTTGGACTGTAAGCCAGGTGTAGCTTCATTTTCATTTGCTTGACCTCAAGCATCAGTAACATTAATGTGCCTTTTGAAAGTCTGAGAGTTGTCATGTAGAGCATGTAGAGTTCTGCAGAGCAGGGATAATGAGTTTCGCATCATGTTCAGTAACTATGTAAAAACTTGAGGTACGGTACACATTTACAAAGTTTGCAGATGGTAAAAATGGTGTTGTGCTTCAATCTATATACCAAATCATTTAAGAACTGAAACCAAACTAGAACAGTTCCCAGCTGTATGTATATGTCTCCTGGCATCAGGCTGGCAAAACAGTGATGCAGTAGCTTGTGGGAACCAGCATAACTCAAAACTCAAATTACATTTTCTAAAGCAAATGAGCATTTTTGAAATCAAAGTTTTCTCTCCGAAGTATTTGTAATTGCACAGTATGTTTTGAGAAGTTTGTTGTGAAATGCTTATCATCGCTATCTGCACAGGCCCAGAGGCAAGTAACACAGCAGGTGAGTAACTAGCAAGGGTTAGAGTCCGTAAGGACTTGCCTTTGTGAGGCAACCCCCTGCTCAGCTGGCTACATTTGCCTCTGCTACCTCAAAATGGGGTAAGCAATAAGAATTATCAATAGCGTTTCCCCAAGAAAGTGAAAATGTCCATTTTAAGTCCAGTTTTGACTCCCATTAACTGAAGTTCTTGACCTGAAATGTCAAAAGGTGGCTTTGGTATGGGGCAGAGGGGGGAGTTTTCCTCACAAACTCAGTATTTAGATTACAGGGTTTAATCATAAATCAACTGATTTATGGCTTGGGTTAAAAGCTAGCTTATGTACTGGTCAGTAGCAAGAACTGGCACTTATTTGCCTGGAGAAATTCAAATCCCACAAGCAAATAACATGCAAACATCACTGGCAAATCCCACGAGAAATGTATTTTTGTGAGTACCTATAGATTCCTTTTTACTGCTGAACTGTATGAAGTGCAAAACAGCAATAAGTTGAAAGTTATTAACCCAAGGAGATTAATGTGCTAGTATACAAATACTCCAAAAGCTCTTTTTCCTATTTACAGAAGACAATTTTTAAAGCAGAGTATCCCAGTAGATGGCAGCAAGATCAACCCATTTCTATGTACTTTTGTAGCCTGTTCTGAACCCCAGCTTAGCTAGGTGCTCAATGCAACACTTACTCTTAACACTATAAAATGTAAGAAAAAAATGTGATGAGAGACTAAATAGACAAAATGAAAAAGCGATAACTTGAGTGGAAAACAACTTGCCTAGGAGTAACAGGCTAAATCAGACACTGGATTTAAAGAGCGATAGTCTCGAGCTGCAGTGACATCCCATCATAGAGTAGAAAGACAGCAAAAATCTATTATACCTGTATTATAGAAGGAAGGAGTAAGTCTTAAAATACTTGAAAGAATAAAATTGGAAGCCAGAAAATTGACCAAACTACAGGCCAAACAGGACAGATGGGAGAATACCTACTTTCTGGTACCCAGAACACTTAGGTTGTAGAGAAATTAAAGGAAATAGCAAAGTATGTTTAGTATTTCTTCCTCTGCAGTTGACTGTCTAAAAACTTCAGCATGTTTAGAATTGTACGGTGAGACATATGGTGAGAGATACCAATCCCTAGACTGTTTCATGACAGGCAGACACCTCACAGAAGACTGCTGACTCTGAAGGACGCTGCAGTGGTTTCCATGTGGTAAAGTCTGCAAAAAAATTTTTTCTTTATAGTAGTGACTAAAACTAACTTGTTTTCCATGCGTATATGTTTAAAAAAAAATAGTACCAGCCACTAAAAAAACCAAAACAAACCACCAAAAACCACAGCTGAAGATACTGTTTCTATGCCTTGTTCCAAGCGTGTGGAAGTCTTAATAGCAATACATACTGAAAAATCCAATGTGCATGTCCTTGGATAACCAGGGATACCTGGGCTGAAACGCCACACTGTTTCCAAGTGATTAAATAGTTTTCCGTCAGTGCAGGATGCCTAAAAGAAAGTTTAAAACAGCTACAATTAGGCTTTTACAGATGTATTTGTACAGGCAAATTGGCATTACTGAAGTTTGCATTTGCATTTTGTTAAACAGTGAAGGTCATGGCATAGTTAAAACTATTCTTATAGTGCAGCCAGTATAAGATCCTATTTGCACAGTATCATTTACAGCAAAGTAACTGAATCCCTTTTAAGGGAGAGGAAATATTTTTGAGTTGAGAGTCATAAAACAGATCTCTAGCAGGATGCATAGAACACCAAAATAATGCTAATGCTATATACTAGAATTTTGAACAACACTGTTTTAAGCAAAGGATATGGATATTTACTGGTTTGGGGTTTTGGGTTTTTTTTCATTGCATGTATAGAATGTTTTATGTACCGATATACAGACTGATAGTCTTGGGCTATAGGCATGCTTAGCACCAAAACAAACCTGACTGAAGACAAACTCCAAACATCTTCTGTCACAAGATACTATTGTCATCAGGAGCTACCATGAAGTCAGTAAGACTATACACTCAAGTTCATAATCAGCTCATACATTGGCTTTTAGTTACCAGCAAGCCGTATTGAGCTAACATTTCAGGAGTGCTTGCATACAATCCTACTTTAAAACAATAAAAGTATTTGCAGTAGTTGTCTTCATAGTTTTCATGACAATAAGGTCCTTATTTTCACTCATTTTGCTTTTAGCACATATAGCCAATTTTGTGTGGCTATATTTATAATAGAAAAAGATTGAAAGACACATACTTCAAAATCATCGAAATACATGATCTCAGTTGTCTTGGAATTTCTAGAGAGAATTTCTGGGTTTTTAACTCTTTGTTTACAGGTCTTATTGTTACCACAAGCAGCTCTGCTCCAACAAGACTACCCACGATGAATAGGTATTGCTTGTGGTTTGAAAGTCGTGGTAAGGTAAGCCATCTCAAAGACTAATCAGCAGCACAAAAATACCTACATTTTTCTGCCCAGGAATGAGATGCAGTGTCTTGATGCTTCTACAACAGAAAGGGGAGGAGTAGAGGGAAGATTAGACACAAAGAGCTGGGCTTGCTTTTCCTGCTGCTGCCAAAAGGGCAGGAAGAATAGGAAAATTGCCAGTGTGTCCCCCTTGCTCCCAACCTTATAAGTAGCAAACTTACTCCGTGCTTTCCTCTGCCGCAAGAGCTGCTACTACCAGTCTGATTTTTCCATTGCTCAAGCACTGCTGCCCTAAGCAACAAACCTGTGCTCATTTTGTCGCCCCCAGTAGCCCGCTATGCTAGACCACCATGCAAGCTGCCTTTGCCCAGAGTTATTTCTGAGGACGGTGAAGTAGTCCAAACACAGTCACTTCTCTAGAAATATTCCTACAGTTGTATGAACATAATGTAAACTTCTAGGAAAAATAATCCCAGCAGAGAAAACGCTAATAAATCTAGGAGGAGGAAATCTAAAGAAACAGTTCTCCTCACCACTTTCATGATCTTTTCTGAGACAAGAAATCCTCTTTTGAGTGAATTAGAGGTAAAAAGAGTTGGTAGGCCAGTCTGATAGCTATGTGAAAGGAAAAAGCCAGTCTTGACAGGGAAGAGCAGAAAGGGAAAGCAGTCAGCATGTAAAATGCAGATTTTCTATTGTAGCTGTTCAACTTTCTCAAGAAAGGGAGAAAGATATATTTTTTTCCAGAATCAGTAAGTACCTTGAATAAAGGCACTTTGCATATTCCCTTTCCAATTCATGTCTCCCCTGTACTTAAGAAACCCAGTTTCTGTTTTGAGCAATGTCTCTTAAGAGGAAGCCTAGAAAAGAATAGTGAAATAGGATATCCAAACAATTATCTTAAACAGCAATCAACTGTTGTAATTCCACTAGTTATTCAAAAAAATAGCCAAGATCTGCCACATGAAGGGAGAGGCAGCTTTGCTGTAAGGAATCTGTTCTGAGCTGTTCCTAACCAAAACAGATTTGAACATATAACTAGTTAGAAGATCCAGACGTCATTTAAAATTTCTCCTATGACATTTTTCTTTTAATTATTGCTCTTGAAAAGCTGAAAGGAGGAGAAATACAACTGCTTCTCTTCTGAACAAATTAATTCTAAAAAATGGACTTTAAATCCACTCTTCTATCTTCTCATCAATACACTGAATAACAAGCTCTTCAGCAGATCCTACACTTAAGTTTAAGACTTCTCAGATTAGCTAGTTAAAATTGTCAGAAGAAAAGCAATGACAGTTACCAATTTTGCTAAGGCATCAGAAGCTACAGTTGTCAAAGATAACTTTTAAGTCAGTATTAATTTTGCATTTAGAGAGGCTTGGGCAAAATTATAACAAAACCAAACAAAAATGGTGTATGTCGTGGTTTAACCCCAGCCAGCAACCAAGCACCACACAGCCGCTTGCTCACCCTTCTCCCCTGGTGGGATGAGGGAGAGAATCAGAAGGGCAAAAGTAAGAAAACTCGTGGGTTGAGGTAAGAACAGTTTAATAACTGAAATAAAATAAAATAAAAATAGTAATAAATTGTAATGAAAAGGAAAACAACAAAAGAGAGAGAGATAGGAACAAAACCCAGGAAAAACAAGCAATGCAACCACTCACCATCCACTGACCAATGTCCAGCCAGTCCCCGAGCAGCGGTCACCGCCCCCCTGCCAACTCCCCCCATTTATATACTGAGCATGATGTCACATGGTATGGAATATCCACGTCCTGGCTGTGCCCCCTCCCTGTAGCTCTTGTGCACCTCCTCGCTGGCAGAGCATGGGAAGCTGAAAAGTCCTTGACTTAGTATAAACACTGCTCAGCAACAACTAAAACGTCAGTGCGTTATCACATTATTCTCATGTTAAATCCAAAACACAGCACTATGCCAGCTATTAGGAAGAAAGTTAACTCTATCCCAGCCAAAACCAGGACGGTATACTTTCATTAATGGCTGCTAGTTTCTCCAGCAAAAGGAAATTAAAAGGCAATTCCCCCCCACCTCCTGCCATTTGGCAGCTTATGTTTTAAAAGCACATTCAAATTCTCTCCAGTTAACTTAAGTCTTTAAACAAAAGCAACACAAGTTTTGAGCCACACAAAGCACTTCCAGCATCAATTTTGTTTTGAAGCACCAGTGAATTATTTGAATTTCAACAAACAAAAGTTACGGAAAGTTACAGCTAAGAAAACAAAAAAAAAAGTTACCTTAACTAAGTGTGGTCTCACTAGGGTAACAACCGATGTATACCTCTCTACTACTGGAGGGAATCCTATTTCTAGCTGTGCTTTGCAGTACCCAGAGCGCTTCGATAATATATCTGACTTTTTACACCAAGGAACAAATAGTTTGTAATTCTCCACAACAGCAACAACTTCATACATTTCCTGCATAGAATACCTGGAAACAGAAATATGAACATTAGTTACAAAGTATCTTAACTTCAAATTCAGTATTAAAAAGTTTCAAAGATGGTATAAATGGCATGGGCAGTTTGGAAGGTGAACATACAGTCACCTGAAAACACTACTACTGTTTTTGGAAATTAAAAAGAGAAAAAAAAGTAATAAACTGGTAGAAGTCTTTGCATAAAGATGCAAAACACCACACAACATCCAGCAGTAAAGTTAGCGAACACTGAACCTGGTGTCTGCTACTTTCTGCAATATCAGGTAAATATGCATACATTTCAAATGGAAAAAACAGTTTTTCCAGCATAGCCATGTCTTCATTGAGGTAGATCTTAGACATTCCACATAAAGAATCCACACTTCATGGCTACCAAGAAAAGGTGTACCAAAACTGAAGTACTTTATTTCATAAGGTTTAAATAGAGGAGCACTACTTTCCTTATTTTAGCCCAAATAAAAAAAGCTTAATTAAAAAACACATGCAATGGAAATACCTCACAGCATCACAGAATGGATGAGGATGGAAGAGACCTCTGGAGGTCATCTTGTCCAACCCCCCTGCTCAGGCAGGGTATTGAAATCATATGAAAGAATACAATGGCAACATTTTAGTTGATTCTACTGTAACGTGGCAAAGTATTACATAGCTATGGTTTTTAATTTTTAGTTCTGACTCAGAAAAGAATTGAAGTATGCTTAATTCCATCTGTGTTTAAAATGAAGCATATGTTCAACAGTACTTAACAGTGAGTATTATTGGAAAAAGGCTCTTTTTAAGTGACTATACAAAATCTGTTGCAGTTCAAGAACTATCACATACACGAATGTTAAGCATAGTAACAAAATTATGCTAATAAACAAATAGTTCATTCTATTGTGGACCAGAAACTGTGGGCAGATCCCAGTCTCATTAAATTAACTGGCATTTTCCTACTAGCTTTAAGGCAAACAGGATTTCAAAATCTTTTTCTATGTGCCTAAGTTTCTTCATCACACAATTATTTTTCTTCTTTTGAAGAAAGAAGAAAATCTCAAGAAGTGAGAAGTACAACATAATGTAAGTGCAAACATTAACATGTATTTGGGACAGAAGGGAACCAACTGAGAGTTTTCACACCTGTTGGTTTATTCCCATTTCACCAGATGAAATTAATAGTGTATTCTTCCCTTTCAGGGTGGGTTTTGTTTTGTCATGGAATTGAAGGGTTATTTCTGTTGTTTCTTTCTATGGGGCAAGGGTTTGGGGTTCCTACATTTTTTATACTCAATTTCAGACTGGAAAAGCCTGATCTCTACAAATTCTGAAAGTCAAAACTCCTTCCTAGTCTCCAATGGGGCAGAGTCATCGGGCATGTGTCTTCAGGGATGCTCAGTCTTGGAACTTCTAGCATTTTGGATTAATCACAGCAAACACAAAATTGGTAAGCGTATAAAGTCTCTTTCCACACTTCTATACAAACCCTATAATTCTTCTTTCAGAATATTCTTTTCTTTTATTTACTAGTGGAGCAGCAATGTTGAAGAAAGTTCTTGAAAAGGTATGGCTCATTACAGGTACTTGCAAAGGAGAAATTCTGGTCATCAGAATACCACAAGAAGCCAAGTGCCTGGAACAGTGAAAATGCTTTTAGATGTGTTATCAGCAAAATAAATAACAGCACATTCAGGCGAGACAAACAATCTGTTTTATAACATTCCAGAAAACATCAGATTCAGACGGAAAAACAAAGGCTCGTAACAGTATACAAACTGTTAAAAGCACAAGGGGGACTTTTTATTTTTCCCTAGGAGAAACTAAAAATAGCCTCCAGTCACAAGAAAAGTACCTGGCAGAGTAAAATACAAAGGCCCTCATTAAACATTGGCTTCATGGCAGCCTGAGTTCGTGTACAAGCCTCATATGCACTTAATTTGCAGAACAGGCTTTCTTAATAGCAAAATCAAGGCATAGACCACAATACTTTACCCTTTTGGAATACACAAAGAAGAGAAGGTTCCACTTGGAGATACAAAGTTGAACTCTGCTATAATCCCTCTGCTGCCATCCGTCTCTTAAAAGGACAGTTTCGTTTTGAAAGTCCTTTCAGAAAGTGCATTGTTTACCCAGCTTTCAAAAGTCCCTTCAGAAAATATCATGCAAAACCTTGGACAGTGTTTTCATAAATAAAACTTAACAAATTACCTTAAAAATGCTAGTAATTCTAAGATTGCACCTCAGTGTTCTCTGTTTCTGAACATCTACACTAAAATCTAACAAATATTCATTGTGATTAATTGGTCTGTTCTGCTAAATTATTGATTTTGCCTGGATCAAGTCAGTTAAGACACAAAATGTTACCTCAAAAGCTCTGATTTTTGGCACCAGGAAGTTAAAAATGCCACTATTTGCTGTCAGTGATTCTACAAACATAAGCTAAAGAGAAACCTAGGTCTTTTACTGT
The DNA here is from genome assembly GCF_000699145.1 of Aptenodytes forsteri. Classification (NCBI taxonomy): domain Eukaryota; kingdom Metazoa; phylum Chordata; class Aves; order Sphenisciformes; family Spheniscidae; genus Aptenodytes; species Aptenodytes forsteri. Next base: position 3,062,769 of record NW_008795918.1, read on the forward strand.
CCTTTCTCTAATTAAACAATCAGGACTGTACTTCTGGATTCGCATAGTCAAAAACGGAACCAACCTTTCCCACTTGGCATTAGGGCATTAGGCTTGTTTGGTGGTTTGTTTGTTGTTTTGGTGTTTTTTAAACACAATGAACAGATAGATGCATTTTTTACTGACCACCAAAGTAGCAAATTACAGTTACTAATTTTAAACAATTAAAATTATTATTAACATGTTCTTTAAAAATCAACATAGCTTTGAATTCTAAAGAAACACAGTAATAATCCGGGACTGACCACATTAGCTTATATGGTCACTGTATTAGGAGACAGGCAAATAATAAATTGGTATTGAGTTTAGAGGAAAATAATAATCAGCAGCAGCTGATTAGAAACAATCTGTACAGACACTTCAGAAAAGAAATAAGCAACTGTGACATGAAGCAAGATGACTGACAACACAGATTGTAATCACTGCAGTTGAAAAGGAATTACTTAAGATGGGACGAAAGCATGGTGTCAAAACTAAGAAAGATTAGGTCGACTTTGAAAGTCTTTAGACAACAAGCTCTGCAAATGTTCGCAACTGTATCTCAGAGGATGTGGACATTGGTTTTTTCCCCACAGACTGGACAAGACTGTTAAGGAAAAGCATTGCTTTGACAGAAAAGCTGGAAGGGTGCCAGTAACATTGTAGCTGCCTCAACCAGATTCATAGAAAGTGTTCAAATGTTTGGACCAGACCTCATTCTGGAAAGCTAATTTAAATGACTTTCTCCATCTGGGGCTACATATAGTACACAGTCCAAACTAGTTGCCAGGTTTCTTCTCTTGGTCTGTTTTTTACTGTAATGCTATGCCAATATAGTGTTTCACACAGTTTTATCTAGACTTGTTTCAGCTACAAGGCTGAAAAACAATCTCCACAAATAATCTTTTAGCTGCTGTAAGACAATGTCCATTTCACAACTATATTGCCATTCAAGGAAGGCAAGGTTAAGAGGTTATAATGCTAACAAACATGGTGAGAATTCATCTCTCTCCTGATTTTATCTGAAGAAAAACAGATGCCACGAGAATGTGCTGGGCTCAGTCCCAGTTCAGGAAAGCATACCTCTTCAAGAAGTCATAAAAGCACAGATTTCAAGGGGCTGACACACATGTTTTTGTGAACCTGATCAAGGCCACAGGAGAAAAGCCAAGTCCATACTAGTATTCAGACACACCTGCCACCTCTGTATTTATCCTCTGACAGTAATACAACCATATCCACTCATACTGCTCTTACTGGCATCATTCAATTCCTGCCACTCGCTGCTTTCTCTCTAAACATTTGGGCACTGATCACAGCATCACCTGGCTTCCATGACCTGAAAAGGAAGCATTTACTGGTGTATGGTATACATACGTAAGTGATCTGTATTCAGTGATTATTTTTAACTGCCACAAAATTTTCTAAGCCTAAAGACTGATGTATTTTTGAAAGAAGGGATCTCAAACTCCTGACTATACAAACTGAAATTGGCGGTAAGAGCATGCCAGGGCAGTTGTGTTTACTGTTATCCCAACTGTTACTTCCATAAGTTTAATGATATCTGATGGCCATTTTATGGTCTGTGAGACATGAGTTGATCTCATTCAAATTCCTTGTCAACAGCTGTTCACATCCCAAAAAATGAGCGTTGCCAACAAGTGTCCTCATTAGCATCTCAGTCTGAATAAGCACAAAAGACTAATTTACCACCTGAGTCCTTGAAGTCTGCTACTCAGCACAGTAAGGGGTCCGCCGAGTTGACAGCAGGTACAGAATGTACACCAATGACAACTGTAAGATGTGAAAGCATACCCAGCTTCAAGGTTACAAATAATACAGCACCGTTTTGGATTCAGCTTGCACTTGCTTAAAACCAGCTGCCAAGATTCTTGCAGCTTACACTGGAAACATTTTCAAACTTTGGTTGCAACCAGTTACTTAATGAGTTTCCTTATACTGCACACCCTTTCCAGTAATTGATTTTGCCCTCAATTCAGGACTCCCGTATATTATTTGAAAAATAGCAATTTTGTTTACCAGGATTGAACTATTTTAATATTGCAAACAGAAAATAAAGATTAAACCACAAAGGATATACAGTAAGAAATGTGGTCCAAGTAGGATGACAGATTATACCACTGCAGAGTAACCATTATGTCAAATGACTGCTTGAAATTTGACATCAAGAACCAATCTCTATTCCGCCTTTTCACTGTTTTTACGAGGATGACAGAAAGAATTTGAATTTAACAAAGAAACACAGCAGCACCGCCATAACAGTAGTAACAGCTGAACCCTTTTTCCTCTTAAGATTTTCATATTACACTCTCTTGTCTGCTTGTTCTTTTTCTTCCAGTTACAAGATCAGCTCTTCTCCCAAAGCATATTTTGTTTTTCAAGTTGTTCCACCCAGCCTTACATGTGATCAGGGGATAAGGAACTTGTTGCATTATCTGAAGTGGAAAACATCTGGGCGTTTTACTCAAGTTTTTCATTTCTTTTACGGATTGCTCAAAGTTATGCAACCGCCTCAGGCAAAGAAGAGGCAAGGTTA
>NW_008795918.1:3066581-3070169 GCF_000699145.1 Aptenodytes forsteri
CCGGGCGGGTGGCAGGGCCTTCCCGCTCCGTGCGGGGCACCCGCTTATCCCGCGCGTCGCCTCACCTTCCCTCAGCAGAGGGCCGCTCACGCAGATGTGTAGCCGTCTGGTGCTCAGCCTGCTTCTGCTCGATGCAGGCTGAAGTTGAGAACAATCAACGTCGTTAAAACTCACTGGTAGCTCCGTAGACCTGGCTATAATCACAGAACATCGTTTCACTACAAATTGAAACAAAAAACTCGTGTTGTTACTTATGCTCTCTCATGATTCACCTTTCAAATACAGCCTCCTTCAACGAAAGCGTGTCTTGCAACTATCCTGCAATTGAAGAACTACTGTTTAAATATCATTTGTCTCATCATACGTTTCATATTATATGTAATATCATGTGCTACACAGAAGTTGTTTAAAAGTGAGTCTGCAAAATCTATTTCCATAAAATAGGTTTTGGATTTTTTTGGTAACTTAGTAACTGGTGGAGTGTTCAACTCTTGACTGGGAATCTTGAACTGAGACAGTTATACTATGAAATATAAGTATTTACACAGTCTTAACTTGAACATGTGTCTGGGCTGTATCACACTAGAAAAACAGCTTGGATACAATGTCAACAATGTCTCTTCAACCATGTGATGAGCCCATTCCTACTCAATTAAATGCAACTAGAATTTTACATCCGATGTAAATTAAACTATTTTAGTTAAAGCAGTTGAATGCTGAATGCATGGAAAGGGAGAAGATTACTATGTAAGTCCACATATACACCCTCTTCAGAAAAGTTTTCCTTATAATTATCTTAGTGTCCTTGCCATTAGCAAAACCACTAATTATTAAAGAACACCACCGCCAATTTGGATAACTGAAACTAACTGGAGCAGCTCTTTATCACGTCAGGGTATGGTGGTTTTCAGATAGGCTGTCCTGTAGCATGTTCTTCATATTGAACTTGATAAAAAACAGAAACATGTAAAAACCCGTGTTCTCCAATGCAGGAGAAAAACAGCAAAGCCAGAAATGCAAAAGAAACCCAAATCTTTATTACTAATCTCGTCTGCGTGTTTTGCCACTTAAATTAGAGCTGCTCGTGTTTGCTGGTTTCTGTGTTTGCCATGGGAGTGTATTCTGTATCTGTTGTTCCACCTTGCTTCTGTGGATCAGGAATTACCTTTTTGAGAGTTTGATGTCTTTTAGCATTTAGACTAACTGAAGGATCAAGTGTTGAGAAGCACAAAATGATGGATGTCTGAGGAAACCCTGAGGTTTTTTGCTTTATTTTTTTTCCTTGGCAGACTCAGAAATACAGAAATAACAGTCTTTACAGCTTGCTTGATATCTGCTGTTGGAAGAGATTTGCATTTAGTAACTTTGACAGAAAGAGTGGCCCAAATTAATATTTAACCACCAGAGAGATGCAAGACATTTCTGATACACCAGAAAGAACCATGCTGTATGACCAAAAAGAATTTTTTTTTTCTAAATGCTATTTTTGTAATACCACCATCATGAGGAAAGGTTCAGCTTAAATCTAATTATGAGGTTTATACTATTTTGAAAACATTTAAGAATTTTAAGGACCCTTTTAAGTGGGCAGAGAGACGGAGTCAATCTTAGATGAGTCAAGCATATCCCTGTTTAAAAGTAGGCTATTTTTTTACACAGTACATTGCGCTGTGTTCCTATAGAAGACTGAATAGGGCAGCTTGTTTAGTATGTTCCTTTGGCAGCCAAAGATATTCTGAGTAAAGCAAAAATAAAACCATTGTATTCCTATTTATAAATGAGTTTTGAATAATACTTGCCATTGAAATATCTCAAAATCATAAAGTCTCACAACCATACATTTAGGCTGGGAGAGATGATCTACGAGCATAGGTGATGATTAAGTTGCTAGTTACATGATCTGCAAATGATGCAGCTAAGAATTAAGGGCAGAGTTACTATTTCACACTTAAGTGGATTAATCAGGAGCTACAATATAAAACCAAAAGAATTTTCTTATATTTCATATAGCACCGGTGAACTGGGTGTTGCTGGCATAGCAATAATTAAAAGTATTTGTCTGTAAACCTGTTGTGCAAAGGCTTAGACTTGTTACACCTTCATAAGATTTTGGTGGGCCAGTAAATGCAAAAAAGGTTGAAACCTCTGTCCATACTCACTTAATAGCCAGTTTTGAAATCCAGCTGCTCTGTTCGTACCCTGTCCCACTTCCAAGACAATACAGGCTCTATCGATTTAGCTGCTAAGGAAGAACACGATCAGCACTAAACCAATCTAAATACCACTGTCAGCTTCTCGCAGGCTGGTGGTAGGAAGGCTGTGTCTTTTGCTTCTCCATGGGGCTGACGCAGTCCTTACCCAACCACCCTCCCCCTGTCAGCCCCGGGGTGCTGTGCCAGCTGTGACACAGGCCTCCAGTGGGCCTGAAGCCTGGTTCCTCTTGAGATAAAATCTACAAAAGGATCCTCAGACTCCCCTGGGGGAGCCCACAGTACTGTAGGAGCATGGATGACTGCCCCATCCCCTCTTTCATTTATGTTCATCAGCCTGTCCTTATCGGCAGGGACAGACAAAGCGGAGGTGGTTTGTGTTCAGGTTACATGCATATCTACTGCGCTGCAAAACACAAAGCAGCCCTCATTCAAGCCCCTCCAAAAAGTTTATGATCCAAAGCGTGTTTGTTTTTTTTAACTCATTGGCCTTTCAGTAAGAAAAAGGATCCTTTCTACCTTACTACTTCTTGATATCAGAAGCAAAAATGGAACTGGAAGACATTTTTTTCTTGCTCATATTGTGTGAGAAGCTTTAATTAAGTTTCTATGGAGCTGAAACATAGCTGCTGTTGTTAAATATTTCCTCTCTTTGACTTAAGAATTTTTGCCCTTATCTTCAATAGACACATAAATGTCGGTAAACTGTCCCTGGCACATGAAGCTAAGCACAGGCCTGGGGTGAATCGAAGGACTGGGAGTTTAGACCAGGTTTGTGGCTTTTTGCATAATGTCAGCTCATTGTGAAATTCTTTATAGTGTTGAGTGTGGGGAAAAAAATGAATACAAATAAAAAGTTCTTTTTGGAAGAATCAGCGGGAGGGTGTAGTGAGAAGCATGGCTTCTTTGAGTGAACCAGTGCCAGAAACTTCTACTGGCACAATAGACGGGGTCAATCCAGGACAGGCAAAGTGGCTGGATACTTCTTTCAGCAGCAGTGCCAGCTAGTGATAGCTGAAGCTGGCATGAAATTGGACCTGAATCTGTTACGTAAAGCAGGACCTCGCAGGTCTGTAACTTAGGTATGATTCCAGGTCTGCAAAGCTTATGGGCTCTTAAATCCAATCTGTTCTCAATCCATACAGGAATCTCCGTGAAGTGTATGTACATGTGTATGTGGGGGAAAGGGATGGGAACTTAGGCAGGCAAAATAGGACTGGTAAACCACTAAGTTACTACCCTGTCCGTATCCTGTGGAAGCTATGCAATAGAGACGTTGTTCAGGAGGCAAAAGTACATATTCAGGGCTTTGACAGGCAGACACAAAGAACCTGGGGCAGCATCCAAAATTTGGCGGGGGGGGGGGGGGGGGCAGCCC
>NW_008795918.1:3070346-3073497 GCF_000699145.1 Aptenodytes forsteri
GTGGGGGGGGGGGGGGGGGAAGAGACACAAGCAGAAAGCAGTTTCCCTGTTGCTTCATCACAGCACAATTCCTGTTTGCTCTCACAACACAGAACTCCCTTTTCTGTGGGAAATGGCATATTCCAAAACTACTATTTTAAAGTGTTCCTCAGGATCACAACCCCTGAGCTCAGTTCTGTTTAATAACAGAGGAAATACAATATTGCAACTGTTCTGCCTAACATAAGTTGGAAGTCGGGCTGAAGAAACAAGAGAAAGTTACTGCAAATTGATCTTCATAGTGAACCCGAGCATGTGACATTTACTTAAAATAGTTACATGCATTAAATCCCTGCAGTAGGGAATTACTGTCTGCCTCGACCTTACCCTCACATGTCCCTGGGCAGCTCAGTAAATATCTCCTTTTGTGGCCTATGAGCATGTGCAAGTGCATCTTTCTAGAAATGCAGAACCCGAGTTTAATAACACTAAGAGAAGAACCAGAAGACCCTCTGCACCTTCAGATGACAGTCGCTCTTAGGAACATTTGAATACATGTACTTATGTAAAGTATTACAAGCAGAACTGTTCAGCAAACTTCTGCAAGCTAAGCAATACAAAGCAAGGACAGACAGATGTGTGTACATCAATCGATCGATCAAACATACCTATTCACACACACACACAACCTTGGCTTTATTTTCTTTACGACAATCATCAAAAAGCTGTAAAGTGAACTACCAACTTTCATAAGGGGAATGATTTGTGAGGAGTGAATATGAGTTTTGCCATCATGCATTTGTTGCCCTTTTTGCAAATACTTTATACATTTTACCTTATCAGAAGTTCTCAAGTTGACTCAACTTTGCTTGTTGCAAACCTTCTGAGGAGATTAGAAACTTAGCAGTTGTACAATAAAACTGCATAGTAGTAAATAAGCTATATAAATGGCATATTACACTGTGTTATGAAATATCATTAATGTGTTGTATGATTAAGCAATCATGGACTTTGAACTTAGGTTATGCGGCCAGCCTTGGTGTTTCACTTAGGTTTGTGTTTACTACTACTAAAAGCTGAGAGAATAAAAAATCAGCTCATTCACAACACTTGACTATAAGGGAGAGTTTCCAGAGCTTTGCATGTGGACAGAATCGATCCTATTCAGTTATGAAGCATGCTGTAGACAGTGATGTTGAAACATGTATATGTTACATCAACAGAACTGGGGAAAAAAGTTCATCATTTCCAAATGAAATGCGGAAGCTGCATAAGGACAGTTATTGCAGAACAGCTAATCAATTTGTGTTTACATTCCCACCTAGGCCATGTTTCATAAACCTCTGATCGTTCCTCCTGCTCTGTTCTAGACTATGTCGAGCCTGTCCGTGTCCTTGTTGAACTGCAGGGTCCCAAAATGAACTCCATCATCTCATGTACTGCATCAGTGGCTTTGACTGTGCCAAGTAAAGTGAAGCGATTGCTTTCCAGGTTTTATATGCAATGCCACTTTTAATGGCCTAGAAGTAGATTTACTTCCTCTGCAGCAGCATGTTGCTGCTGATAGACACTTAGCTTTGATTTGCTACCCACATGTGATCACCTTCTGATTATTTTGGCTATTTTGAACTCATATACTTGATTTCAAATTCCAATATGTATTTTTTTTTGCTTTTTGTTATTAAAGTTCACCTCCTTGATCTTAGATTATTTCTTGTATGGATCAATATAAGATGATTCTGAATTCCTTCTTCCACCTGCTAGCGGTTTTGGCCAGTTTGCTGTCATCTACCAATTTTAGAAATGTAGCTTCCATTCCCTCTCTCAAGCCCTTACTAAAATATTGAATAGACTTGATCTGCCTGAAGTGCTGTCATCCACTTATGCCCCCATCTTGTGGCAAGTATACATATATATGCTTTATTCCGATACCCAGCAATTCATCTGTTGGTACTGGGCCAGTTACCCTGATAAGATGAAACAAAGGTCAAGCAATTTGGCAAACATAGCAGAGCATCCAAATTCCAGTGGGGCCAGCCCTCAGGAAGAGACCGGTATCTGTGAGAAGCAAGTTTTCAGGAAACAGTAACTGTTTGATGATTGCATTTTGACTGTCCACACAGTATACTGGCAGTGTCATCATCTTTTGGTGTCTCAAATGGGAAGAAGACAGCTTGTAGCCAGAAACTGGAAGAGTGCCATGAATTCTCTTGGCTAGCCTGAAGATAACAGGGAAGCACTGAAGTGCTTGCACCTTCATATACATCATAGCTTCTTACTCTTGTGTGAGGGCCGCTAGAAGGCAATTTTCCCTTATGAACTGGCCTGACAAGCACGGAGGGAGGGAACCACTACATTTCACAGATAAACCCAGATGGTGTGGAAAGATGTGCATCAGCATGGGGACAATGCTTCGGGGGGAGTGCAGTTGGCTGCACCCCACCCAGCTCATCTGGCCCGGGCCGCAAACGGCTCAGCCCCCTTCCAAGCCTTGTCCTGCTCTCCTGGCACCCGGCGGCCGCTGCTCCCGAGGCCAGCGCCATGAGCAGCGCCAGCCGCCCCTTCTGCAGCAGCGGGGGATGCTCTGGCACCCTTCCCCGCTGTCAGCCGTCCACCGGGCTGTCAGGACCGCTCCAGGGCCATCCCGGGCCTCTCCCCGCGGTCTGACCTCCCCTCAGCCCGCGGCGAATCCCGAGCCGCGTCCACTGCCGCCTCACCCTGTCCAGGACGGACCGTCACCGGTCACCTCAGCGCCCGCCCCCAGCGCCCGCCTCCGTGCCGCTCAGCCGCGCTGTCATTCGCTGGCCGCGCCATCCATAATGAGATGGGCGGGGCTTGGGCCCTGGCCGAACTGCCCACCGCCAGAGTGGCGTCTGCTCGCCGCCGGTACTGCGCTTGCGCAAGGCGCCAGCGCCTCGCTGGACGCGGCGCGGTGCACAGCCGCGCTTGCGCACTGAGTTCTCGGCCTTCCGCCTTGTAGCGGAAGTGGCGGGGCCGCGCCAGTTCCGCCTCGGCGTTGTTCGCTCCAGACAAAATGGCGAAGATCGCCAAGACCCACGAAGGTAAAACGCCCGAAAAACACCCGTAGCGGCGCCCCCTGTAGGTGCGCGCGCCGTCGTTGTCTTTTGGTTGTGTTTCTCCCCGACTCTGGGCAGCGTCAGGCCCGGCTTCT
>NW_008795918.1:3076178-3101468 GCF_000699145.1 Aptenodytes forsteri
GCCCCCCTCCTGGCGCTCGCGTCGAGCCCTTGACGGGCGCTCAGTAAAAATCGCGCCTCCTCAGTTTTGCATCATAAATGTCAATAACACGCGTTTATTCTCTTGACCGAGCCCTTCTGCCTGGGTCCGCAGTAAACAGGAGGCCAGAGAGGGAGGGTGAACGGGTGTTGCTCGCGGAAAGCCAGCATGGCCTGAGCTGTTACTAAGCATCGTGTCGGCGTGGTGCTTACGGAGAAAAATGCCCCGAAGGAGGGGAAAAAACCAGCGTGAGGTCTTAAGCATTTCAACTGCCATTTTAGCACGGAGGCTTCCTGCCGGCTGGGTGTTTACGTAGGAAAACTGGTCTCTGAGCGGTTTAATGAGTGAGGGCTTTCGCAGGCAGTATGTTATTCTCGGAGGTGCTATGTGGTTGTGTTCACGACTGCTTCCAGCTCTTTATAGCATGAATCAAAGCTTTCTCCTTGGACAACGTCTGTGACTTGCCCTGCTCTTAAATATCTTCAGGCAAGGAAGAATAATTTTTAGAATTGTACTGCTTCTGTGTTTTTGCTTTTGGGTTTTTACTCATGTTTCTGTTTATGATAGGTGATCTGCTGTGTTTTATGTTAACTTACATCCGTAATTCACTAATCAAAAACTATCTCTGGCCAGTGGTTGTACACTGTGAGGTAGGCAGGGCACCCAGGTATTCATCGCCTTTGGGGGCAGTAAGTTTTGCACTGAAAAACCTTTTAAAATGGAGAGGCATCATCTCCGGTGGAAGTCAGGTTAATGTAGTCTTTAACACTGCAGACCTAATTTGAGTTTATGGATGAAGAAAAGCTTAAACTGCTGTCCTTTTTTTTTTTTTTATTATTTAATTTGATTTTCTTTTTTAGCATTCTAGAACATTTTTGTAGAATGACAGAAATTGTCTTGTCTTTTGTTTATATGCTGTGACATGCATAAGGCTTGTGTGAGATACTACCCAACTGAGTATTACCCATCACAGTGCTCTGTCTCTCATATTACCTGAAGAGCTTTTAATAATATAGTAGTAGAATTGTTGTTGGGGTTTTTTTTAACTTAAATTGCTTATTTATTGAAGCAAATAGTGGTCTGTTGAATTTAATGAAAACATTGACACGCTTCCAGTTGCATGTGTTTTGATTAGTGTTGTATCAGAACAGGTTTTAAGGGGGGTGTGTGTAGGTAGTTAAATAAAAAATTATGTATAACTGGGTATGATTATGTAATGCTGTCTTTCCCAACATGGAGGAGGTATTAGCTGAACAGCTTGATTATTTTTCTTCTGAGTTCCACCCTATCTTACTTTTTTCGGTTCCTGACTGATTTTCCAAATTGAGTTGTTTGTTACTAAATTGTCTTAGAAGATTTTCACAGCTATGTACTGTTTGTTAAATACTTGTTGATTGATGTGTTCAAGGCACAGCTTGAAAGAGGTCTTAAAACAGTTTGAGATTGTTTCAGTTACATAGCTTAAGGGGGAATTCTTTGTTTTAGGCTGAAAAGTAAAGTTTTAAATGGCAGCTTATAAAGCCTCAATGCTTGAGTTTTGAATGCTGTCGAAGGTAGTTTTTAATTTGCATAATTTTTTTTCTTGCTCTGAAAAGAACAAAGAGATCTCCAAACATAATAGAGAGACCTAACATGTTTGAGAGTGCTAAATAAATGTATGAGAGCAGCTAGAAATAAAGCTGCACAAGGCAAGCTAAATGTGCGAAAATATGATAAGGCATGAAAACATAGAAACTATTTACGCTCTAAAATACTACTTCAGTACTACAGGGTCTGATTCTTCTTTTCATGCTTTTTGTGTCTTTTTCCATGCTGAATAATGTCTCACACTCCAAACGTTGCAAGTAGAGCTACATGTATAGTAATGGAGTATATATTTTGAGAAAGGCTATCATGATCTGGCTGTGAGCTAGATTTTCAGTGACTTCAAATTCAAATATGTTGACTTTAATAATATTCAACATTTATGGTTTGTTTCAAATCAACTGTGCATGTTAAAGTTACTTCTTTTAAAATACCAAAATATATTAAATAGAGTAAAATACAAAAAAAGGAATGATCAGTAGGATATTATCCCCCTCCCTGCCCCCCCTTTTTTTTAATCCCACTCCCTTTACTGTTTCTCTGTCTTTGACTGAAGTTTCTGTTTATGTCCTGGTTGACTAAATAATGAAACTAGTATTTTGCTTTATACAATGTATTTTTAAGCTTTGTGATTACTCTTTCTTAATTTGCTTTGTATTTAGGTGCTTTGTTAAATAGGGTGTGAGCTTTTTCAAGAAAGTGTCAGTTAGATCAAGGAAGGTAAACACATCTTTGATGTCAAAATAGTATTTTCCAGCTAAATATGTGATGCTTTCTAAAGTGGCCATCAGGCTACCTCTGGCTGCAGACCTTTTAGACCATCTGGTTAAAGGGGTTTTCTGGCATGTCAAATGGGTTGTTCTCTTCAGAGTGCTTCATTTAAACTAGCGCTTAGAGACTGCGTGGCATTAGTTGAAAATTATCGTGGCTGTAAGTGGGGGTTTGTTAACCCTGTAGACCCTATGCAGACTTTCTTTTATGGTATATACAACCCAGCAGGTTTTGCTGTAAGAAAATGAGAATGCTCCTTAGTCTGCAAACAGTTGTAGTCATTGTAATTTAAAGGAGAAGGCCAATAATAAATGAGATCTGTACCCTCATCAGTAAATGTAGTTATTTTAAAAATAAAATAAGAGAATAAGGCCTTAGTATGTAAAGTCTTGGTAAGAACTATTAATAGGAAAATATTTTTGTATTAATGCTTTTGCTGCAGAAATCCCACAATTGTTTTAATAGACTCTGTTGATGGTAGTAGTGGTGGGAGCCCCATGCACAAGCGAATCTCTGTGGCCCATCGTGCATGGCAGGGTACTTACTGGTGCTTTATTTGGCTAGTCAAATAAAGCATTTATTTATATGGTCAGGTTGATTCAGTGGACAGACGATGGAAAGGCTTTTGCATTGTAGGCAAGATCTGTAGGCTTTTTTGTGTTTAAGTTGGTTACAGCTGTGAATGTGCAATCGGGACTTAATATGCTACTAAGGAGGCAGTGTGTTGTTCTAGTAACTGCTCTTTGGAAATAAAAAACAATGTCATTGTACTCTAAAAGCACTCGGTGCTAGTCGGGTTGTCCTTGGTAGCAATAGAAGCTTCGGGTATTCCCTTTCACCCCAGTGCTGCATTGCACCAGGCTGCAAAAGGGATCAGGAACTTGATCTGCTCTTTGGAAGAAACAGAAATAATGAAAAAAAATCTGTGAGAAAAGTATTTGAGTTGTATCAGTTCCATAACCATCCCATAGGACGACTTCACAAAAATGGAATACCTTAAGATGACACTGGTAAACAGGGTATGTGTGGTATGCCTCTGAAGATGATCAGAGACCTCTGTGGGCAAGACAGGGATCCCTAATTTGGCAGTAGTTTCTTTCTGCTGCTTCTTCAGGAAGTAACGTATTGGGGAGCAACATGTCTCAAGTTCTGGACTCACTGGAATCCCCTATGCTGTGCAGGATTTTAGGGGGAGCTGGATGCACCTGGGGGCAGGATTCAGCAGGTGATCATGGCCAGCAGTATAAGGCTTTTGTCAGGTTTCAGCTTCTCATGAGTTCAAGGCAGATGCCATGAGTTCCTGTAATGCAGAGGTGACTGTCCAAGTTACCCTGTTCTAGATATCTGCAAAAGTTTGATGGAAGCCCTTAACTGACTGGAGCAAGATTCTCCTTATCAGCTGCTATGATGTATCTTCTGTGCATGGGACTCTTGATGAGTTTAGAAACGTACTTCTGCTGTTTCTTTCTTTCCCCACTAGACCACTGCAGGAATTGCAGATTTGCTGTTAGGTTTACTGTGCTTACAAGTGAAGTCAATGTTTCTAACTGCCAGTCCTGCAGGCTGTACGTGAACACTTAACCCTGCTATTCTCACTCAAAGCTGTATAGCAAAGATTTGTCAGGTAAAACTACATGTTCAGTTACCTCTGTAGAAAATGTGCCTTTGTACAGGAGGCATAATTTGGCTTATGGTGGGTTTTTTTTTTATTAGTGGCAGTTTGTGATAAGAAAAGGACCCAGCCTTGACTTTAAGTCTTGAAGTTTACAGGGCTGACAGTTTAAGCAATTCTGATCTGCAGTCTTTCAATCGTTTAAAAAAAAAAAAAAAATCACCAAAACCCCCACCCCCATTTATGTCTCAGGTCCCATAATTTGGATTAGCAATAATCTTACCTTTTTAAAAAAAAGTATTCTAATCTTAATTTTTGCCACGTTTGTTCACAGATGTTGTAATATAGTGTCTTTTGCCAGTTATCTCGGTGGGAAAACCTTGTGAAATTTATTCATCCTGAAAAAGATAAAATGAGCAACATAAGTAAAAAAACTAGTGAATAGTCAAGATTGAAGATTATTTGTGAATAGAATTTCCTGTAGCTTTTGTAAATTGGCAAATTTCCCTCAAGTTAATGTAGCAGGCAATACCACTTCAGATAGGAGAGGGTGAATCACGGAATCGTTGAGATTGGAAGGGACTTCTGAGATTATATAGTCCAAGCCTCCTGCTCAAGCATGATCCTTGGTATTCCTTCAGCCGTGAAATGCAACTCTTGGCATTTTTTTGGCCATGAAAATAATTGTTTGATCTACTGAAATTCATGTTGTATGGATAATTGTCTTTACGTATCTATTGAATCAAATAAAATTCAGATGGAAACAGTAATAATTTTTATGGAGTTAGCTGTGCCTTGATATACTTACATACCAACAATTACATTTGTTGAAGACAGTTGGATTACTGTAACTTATTTTCTTGTTGCATTACAACAGGTAGAAGGGAGCATGGTTTAATTTGGTTCCTTCTTTTCTGGGTTATAAGTTAATGTTCTTTCTGAAAGTACCAAATTTTTACGGTCAAAAATGTCCACCAGAATTGATTAGAGTTGGACCCTGATACATTAAAAGAATGACAAAGCTCCCATTTGTCCTGTTTGAAGCATGAGCTTTTTGTTATCCAGAAGAATAGTAGACTCTTCAAAGATTCTCTGCTATCTCTGTTGGAAGATGAGATACATTAACAGCGGGTTTGAATAGTTTGCTTTAGGCCATACAATTGAAGTACTCTGTGCTGGATAATATTACAAGTTAAGGAAAAGCTGCTTATAAACAACGTGATTTTATAGTTTTATGTGTCATATTTGTTTATTTCTTTAGAGATAATCTTTGAAATCAGGTGAAAAACTGTTTGCTGTACATAGTAACATGAGTATTACATTTTGTGTGTATGTGTAAAAAGACCTGATTTTTTTTTTTTGGTGTCTTTACCCTAGATATTGAAGCACAAATTCGAGAAATTCAAGGGAAAAAGCCTGCTCTTGATGAAGCACAAGGAGTAGGCCTTGATTCCACAGGATATTATGATCAAGAAATTTATGGTGGCAGTGACAGCAGGTTTGCTGGATACGTCACTTCTATTGCAGCAACTGAATTGGAAGATGTAAGTGATTTTATGTATTTGTTTGTTTAGGGCATGCATTCTAAGTATTTTGGAATTAATTTTGAGTAATTTTTAATAGCAGTTGCTGAAGTAAAAGCAGTTATTGTCATTAAAGCCATACTGGACCAAATATGTCTTATCCAGGAAGCTCATAAGTTTTAAGTCTGGCTTGTATTTCATGAATTGTGCTTTGAAAGTCCTGTAGGCCCAAGCAGAAGGCAAAAAGTTGTGGCCTGGTACTTAATCGGTGTTAGCCTTGACTGGAATAATTAACTTTGTTCTGTTGTTGCTGCCAAGATGAAAAATGGTGGTGAAAAAAAAATCTAATAAAATTTGGGCCAACAAACTTAAGTGACTATTTTAAGATTTCTATTTCTACTTCATTTCACATTTCAGAGCAATTTTTGAGAATTGGCTTTTCCACTGTATTATGTTCTCCTTATGTATCCTGCTTGTAAGATTACTTTATGTTAATTTCTAATGTTAAACATTGGACCACATCTTCAGTTGCAGGAGCAGTCAGAAACTACAGTTCTGACCATAAATACATAGGCAACTACATATTACACTGAGTGAATTATATTTTTAAGAGGAAGGAAGATTTTTATGTTCAGTTTAGTACTAGTTGATACTTTTTTTTTTAAGTGATGTACTATGTGTCATTTGCAGACTTCTAAGAATTCCTTAATTAAAAATTTCCATTACAGGGTCTCACTGAAGTCAGTTCATAGTTTTAAGAGCAGTTTTTCTTTTGGGGTGCTGTAAATTATTGCACAGAAACTGGCTACTATGGGGAAATAGATAGCAAAAGCATCTTGCACATTCTGAGTACTTGTTATTGCCACTGAGATTGAGAAGGTATAACTAAATTAACATTAATGTATTTCTGAATTTTTCACTGATTCAGAAGCTTTTTTTATAGGGTTATTTACTGAAGTTTTGCTCTATATCTAGCTGGCTTTTAAGAAAAAAAAAGTTTGAATTTTTGTGCACCAGTTTTCACATGCCAACTAGGGAACTATATCAATAGTGCTAATATGAAATACAGACTTTTTGTATAACTAGTGTAGACAACATACTTGATTAAATGTAGCATATTGCAGAATACTTGAGTCTTGTAGAGAGAAAGTTATCTTTTTAGGGGTAGGTGGGTAGGTTTATTTGATTCAGCAGTGTGGGAGTAATAAAACAAGCTATGTGAAAAAGCTTGCTAAAATTTGGAATTAACTACTCTAGTTGTCCATTTTCATCTTTTCTATGACCACAGTATGTTAATTTGTCATTATTTTGTATAAATGATATATAAATGAAATCTACGTCCATCTATGAAATGTCCAACTCTGGTGGACGTTTTTGACCTTAGAAATTGATGTAAAAATGAAATCAACATGACAAATTTGCCATGTCTTTTTACTGACAGGATGACGATGACTACCCTTCTACAAGTTTGCTTGGCCAGAAGAAGCCAGGGTACCATGCTCCAGTGGCATTGCTTAATGACATACCACAGTCTACAGAACAGGTACGTCTTAATTGAAGGCACAATAAAATACTGTTGAAGGTATTAGGGGAAAGAAGTGTTAAAGTTTTACGAGACCAGGTCTTGTCTTCTACATATATACAAGATATATGTAAAGGGCTATGGTATTCTAATTTTGCTGTAAGCTTGTTACTGTTTTCGTTTAGAATTCCACAGGGTGATAAAAATTGGCACTTCTGCATGTAAAGGTGATGTGGGCTTATACACTAAACTATTAAAAAATTTTTTTTGGTAGGTCAGATACTTCAAAAATGAAAATAACTGGAAAACTTAATGTCCTTTATACTTCTGTTTTTGTAAAGAAAATGTAATCACTTAGGCTTTATATTCTTGGAGTATTTTTCTGTGAAATTTAAAAGCATATGAAGTAGCATTAAGTCCCCCTGCAAAAAGAAGGGGAAAGGTTGACAGCATGAAATGCTTTGGTAACAAGTGAATAAACTTCTTAACTTTTGACAAAAATTTGCTATTTCATTTCATAAGAAATCCTGTGTTAAAAAAAAAATAAAATTCCAGTTATGGAAGTAAAATTTATATTAGCATAGTGTTTTGACATTCCTGCATAGTTGAGATTAAAAATAAAGTAGGCCTTTTTAGTAATACTGAAAATGAATACAGGCTTATGGTCACCAGACACTTTTCATATTGTTCTTCATACGTATGTTACTAACGAGCTTTTTTTGGTTTTTAGTATGATCCTTTTGCAGAACACCGTCCTCAAAAGATTGCAGATCGGGAAGATGAGTACAAAAAGCACAGGCGGATGATGATAATTTCCCCTGAGCGTCTTGATCCTTTTGCAGATGGTAATTTATTTTGACTTTTCTATACCCTTTATGAAATTTGTTGTCTTTAATTGTCTTTAGCCCTTTGATTTCTGTTGGCATGCTTATAAACTTAGTTTTGTTTTAAACATCCCCTTTTCATAGAGATTTGGTTGAAAACCTAGATGCCATATTCTTCATCTTTATAATACAAGTTTTCTTTCCAGGTAGAAGGACAAGAAAATAATGAGCCATTGCCATAGAAACACAAAGGGTTAAAGGTTTCTCTTTTCATTTTGTTTTGGGTTGTGCATTATACTTTGAACAACTTGTGTATTGAGTGCTCAAATTCTTTCAGTACGTTGAAAGTTTTCATTCCAAGTCGTAGATTTACAGGGTTACTGCTTTTGAAATGCTAGTTCTCAAAATAGAGCACCTAATTCTTACCATCCTATGTAAACTTAGGTGGTATAGCTAAAGGAAACAAAAGCATATATAAGACTTTGATACTATTAATAGTTCAAGTCTGTGCTGATAATTTTAGAATGCAAGTCAGGAAAAGGGGTATTAGTGGGTCTGACAGAAACTTTCTTCAGGTGAGTGAGTTTCACGTGTGGCAATAAGGAGCCTGTTGGCTTAAAATTAGTAGCTATTTTGCAGGTTTTACAAATGAGAATTTCAGCCTGCATGAATTAATAGGGATATTAATTATTTTACTTGCTTAATTGTAATTGATATAAACATGTATTGTCAGAATTCACAGGCCCATACTAACTGTCCTTAATTTCTTTCCTACAGCAGTACTGCTATATGCCAGTCCTGTCTGCATTCTTAAGGGTGCAGTTCAACACATCCTGTGTAGATTATGGTGAAAAAGTATTCCAAAGGAAAGTCCTATCAAAGCTAGTGTCAGAATGACACAGCCAATTGGGCAATGATCTTCAGCATAGAAATGTTTAAGAAGTTTATTTTTTTCCCTAAATTATAATGCTATACCACTTGTATAGCAAATCTGCACATTTTTCTTAAAGTGTTTTTCTTGACAAGTCTCATTTTTATAAAGTTGGGCTTCTTGTAAATTATTTAAAAGTTTAATTAACGCAAGATACACAGCATAAAACAACATATGGTATACAAAACCCATTACCTGTGAGTATCATTGTGGTGGTATATGTACTGTATTGCGTTCAGCTCCCAATCACAATTGTACCTTGAGAAGAGAAGAGGGGGAAAGTGTCATCAAACAGTTTTTTGGGGTTTTTTGTTTTGTTTTGTTTGTTTTTTTAATGAAGCCCTTTTACGATATGACACTAGAAGATCTGGGAGACATGTCCAGATTTGTCAAACTTATAAATGGGTCTTTATGATAAAACATTTTAAACTTTACTTAGGTATGCAATAGTTAGTTATAGTCAGATAACAACTAGGATTTAACATCTTACACAAGGTAATGTTTTGAATATAAATATCTTTCCAAAGTGTTACTAATGGTAAAGAGATAATTTTCTAGGCTTCTATTCTGCTGCTTGAAGTCAGAACTGCTGATGGAGACAAAGGCACGAAAGTGTACGTATTCCGGATTAGCAACCCAGGAACCCATCACTTCTGAAGACTCTTAACTGTGTTGTCATTTTATCATTTATATCGGCTTTAAAATATTTCTTTGAAACTGCAGTAGTTATGTTTGTGTTCAAACAGGTTAAATTGATCAGCAAACTGAATAAACGTAAGATACATGTAATTTTTAAAATTTTCAATCAAAAAGTAAAATTAAATGATCATGGAATAATATAATATTAGAGCAGGACAATAGAAAAAGTCAATAGTTTCTGCTTATCCTGTACTCACTGTGCTCCATTCCTGTTGCTGTTCTCTTCCACAGGAGGGAAGACACCAGATCCTAAAATGAATGCGAGAACATACATGGATGTTATGCGTGAACAGCATTTAACAAAAGAAGAGGTATGTGGAGGGGAGGGTTTTCCACTTGAACGTAGTTTCATTTTACAGCCTTTGAAAGCATGTTGAGAAAGTGGGAACGGAAATTGTGTTGACTTTTTGTCTTGACTTAAAAGTCCTTTTCTCTGGAAAATCCAGTTCACATGTTGAAAGTCAGTAGAATTTAAAGATGAAAGTTTTGAAAAACATCTGTTCTATATAATACCTAAACAGTGGAGGGAGAAATAGTCTCAATATATTTTAATCTGGATTTTTTTAATAGCACTTGGACTTTTTGTTGTTTATTTTCTTTCAGAGGACGAGAGACAAAAACTAACAGTCACTGAGGGGTATTCAGTGTCAGAGATGTTTGTTTTGTGAGCTCTGTGTAAAGGGAATCCAGGGAGGTTTTAAAAGTCTTTTGTTGAAGCACTTACAACACACATTGCAGTACTAAGAGCTGGTGTAAGGTTGACATTTGGTTTTAAATATTTAAAAGAAAGAAAAGAAAAGTAAAAGTACATGCTTTATTCATGGCTATTAAAAATTCAATTTAAGAAGATATTGGTAATGTAATAAAATTCCTTGTGTAATACCTACAGTGCCATCTTGTTAATTGGAGCAAGATCTTGTAGTTCCAGTGACCTCTGTGGATTTACATTGATTTACCTTACTTGACTTACCTTAATTGAGGAATTAGTTCATAATTTTGACAGTCTTACTGTTTATGGATCCATTGATAAGTGAAAAACAGTCTGGGTTAGTGTGCTGTTTTAACAGTGTCATCTCAGAATTTTAAATAAGAATTTCAGGGCTTTTTTATGTCATGGGATATAACTCACATGAACACATTTTCTAATTCATCCACCTTTAATTTACTGAAGTGGAACTTGCTTGAAACAGATGTGTAATGATACTAAGGCATACATATAGGTGACAGACACTGATAGCACTCAAAATTCTCAATGCGTTTGCATTTGTTGTAATAATGGCTTTTATAAGAAATCAGTTTAAAAACAGCCCCTCCAAACACATAGCTGCTCTTCAGTATAGAAGAATTTGAAAAGAGAATGAACTTGAAATTGAAACAGTAACTAATAGCATGTTACTTGAGCAAAACCTCAAAAAATAGCAAAAAAAGATATGATACAGCTGAAAAATCTCTTTTAAAGGTATAATCTGGAGAGGCCTTTTCAAGAAATCTGTTTCTTATGTTTGTCTTTTTGTGCCCTTGAATAGAGGGAAATTAGGCAACAACTAGCTGAAAAAGCTAAAGCTGGAGAGCTTAAAGTCGTCAATGGAGCCGCATCTCAGCCACCTTCAAAACGCAAACGGCGTTGGGATCAGACAGCTGATCAGACTCCTGGTGCTACACCTAAAAAATTATCCAGTTGGGATCAAGCAGAGGTAATAATCCTCACGTTCATCAGCTTAGCTACAGAAGACATTATTAATGCTAATCCTCTTGAATTTTAGAAGTTTCTTACTCTAGTAAAAAAGAGTAACTAGCAGTCTTTTACTGTATAGTATGAGAGATACTAATACTTTCGGTTTTGTCTTGTATAGACTCCTGGACATACACCATCTCTGCGATGGGATGAAACTCCAGGCCGTGCAAAGGGTAGCGAAACTCCTGGTGCCACCCCAGGCTCAAAAATATGGGATCCGACTCCCAGTCATACACCAGCAGGAGCTGCAACACCTGGACGGGACACGCCTGGACATGCAACACCAGGCCATGGAGGTGCCACTTCCAGTGCACGTAAAAATCGATGGGATGAAACACCTAAAACAGAAAGAGGTATTTATGGTGAACTGGAAAGCGCATAATAAGTTTTGAATGGTTAATTGTATAGGATTTTTTCACCTTAAGTAAACAGTAGATTCAGAAGTCGGGCAAGAAGTAATTATATTCTGACATCTAGTGGTTGATGTGAAGTGATGTTTTAGTCTGAGTTTGTAGCATTGAGTTCTGCCTGTTACCTTAACTCACATCTGTGAAAGCACCTCGGCTCAAAAATTGAATCAAAGTTTTGTGATATGTCTAGTGACTGCTGCAGGTTGGGATTTTAATGTGTAAAGGACATAGTAAAGGAGCTCACGTTGAATTGCTTTTTGTGATACATTTGTGTGTGTTGTTTTTGAACTGTAATTTTTTTGAAGAGGTTAGCATTAAAACAATTTGCGGAAGCATTTTCTCACCTGCCTAATTTGAATTAGGCTCATGTGTCAGAACAGTGAAACGCCATTGTTCCTTAATGGTTTTATCAAGGGAGTATGTGGAGTACTTTGTTCAATTTCTAGAATATCTGAGTTCTTATGTATTTTTTTAGAATTTTATCTATTCTAAGATTCAGCAAGAAGATAACATGCTTTTTTCATAAAATGAAGTTCTCTGTTGGATGTTTTTAGTGTAATACCTGTGTTTTTTCAATATTCACCAACGTAGTCTTTTACTTTTTACCTAGGGTATTTGTTTATTTGATACTTGTTGATTTGTGTAGACATGAGGACGAGGTACTAAAAATGAGTTTGGATATTGATACTATAGTTGGAGTGTATACTGTTCAGCTTTCTGCAAAAAACTGTCTTGTTTTTCCTTAGATACTCCGGGACATGGCAGTGGATGGGCTGAGACGCCTCGTACAGATAGAGGTGGTGACTCCATTGGTGAGACACCAACCCCAGGAGCAAGTAAAAGAAAGTCACGATGGGATGAAACACCTGCTAGCCAGATGGGTGGCAGCACTCCTGTTCTGACACCTGGCAAAACACCCATTGGTACACCAGCTATGAACATGGCAACTCCTACACCAGGTAAGCCTAGTCCACTCTCTAAGGCTTCACTTTCTTTTGTGGAAATGAAGCATTTACCTTTATGTTGTGTTTTGAAATAGTCTTCTGCCTAACATGTTCTTCTCCTGCCTGTACGAAAGCAGTCAGTAGATGCTCAGTTTACCATTTTTAATGCCCGCAGCAACTCAGTTCTGGAGTGGGGGGAATTGAGACTAAGGTTATATGTCCCTGTTCAATTTAGTTGGTAAAAATTGATAAGAGGGTCTCTAAAAGTTTGATATCTTACTGGCTACAGATTTCAAGTGCTATGGAAACTTCGGCTCAAGAGAGCACTTAAAGGTTAAGTAAACAAGTCATGTCCTTCTGCATACAGAAGATTTATTTTAAATCTTTTTTTCCTCTTTTTTTTTAATTTTTAAAAATTTGAATATAGGTCATATCATGAGCATGACTCCTGAACAGCTGCAGGCTTGGCGCTGGGAAAGGGAAATTGATGAGAGAAACAGACCACTTTCTGATGAAGAATTGGATGCTATGTTTCCAGAAGGATATAAGGTAATTAATCTGGATTAAAATGCAGCATACCATGATGGTTTTTTTTCCTAACAGGGGATACTGATTTTTTTTTTTTAAAACCAAGCTGACCCAGAAGTAGAATGCTTCACATTAAGTATTGATTGTAGATGTTTGTTTGATTTGGTTACTGATTTATTATATATCTATTAGAAAGGGAGAACTAAAGGTGGTCTCAAAGGCCAGTCTTTATTCTGCTTCTCAATGTTGGGAATGCCTGTCAAGGCCAGAAATGAGCTCTGAATGGACTGATAAAAGTATTAAGTTCAGATGTAGAAAAACATAGAAGAGTGTCACAAAATCTAAGTCAGCAAGTACGCTGTGTTGATACAGATGTTGAAATGCTTCTTTAATACTTTGTAAAGAGACTTAAAAGTTTATTATCCAAGCTCTCAGCAGTAGAAATGAACTTCCTTCTGAAATACCGTCAATACAGGATAAGCACGAATACAAACAGTCATGGTGAATGTGCTTGTATTGCTGTGAATGTGGGATCTAATGTATGCAATAACACTCGCACAAATCCCCAAACAAATAAAATGGAAGATACAAGTTTACTAATGTTTTGTATTTGATGCCTTCGTCTTTTTATATCTGTTGTGATAAGTTTTGTTCTTTCTTCTGTAGGTTCTTCCCCCACCAGCTGGTTATGTACCTATTCGCACTCCAGCTCGTAAGCTTACAGCAACTCCAACACCTTTGGGTGGTATGACTGGATTCCACATGCAGACAGAAGATCGGACTATGAAGAGTGTTAATGACCAGCCATCTGGCAATCTTCCATTCCTAAAACCAGATGATATCCAATACTTTGATAAACTGCTGGTAAATGAGATTTCACTCATGCTGATTAAAGTTTCCTTATTTCTTCTGAATATGTAGCAATGCCTATTTATTTGTCTGGAATTATTTGTAGGTTGATGTTGATGAATCAACTCTGAGTCCTGAAGAACAGAAGGAGAGAAAAATAATGAAATTACTTCTGAAAATAAAGAACGGCACACCTCCCATGAGAAAGGTAAGATGAATTGTCAGGTGCATTTATGTAATTTCATTTTTCAAAAATCCGCATTTGTTTTCAGGTTTAGTTTCAGTTGTCTGTGGGATTCTCTTCAAGATAATCTCCTAAACTTCTGATATCTGTTTAGTGCTTTTCTCCTCTTCTGTATCTGTGTGGCTTTTTGTTTGTCATTCAATGTAATTTAGTATTGCTGCTCTTTGTACAGTAATGTCAGTCATTAAATAGTATATGGCTTATATAATTTTTTTTTACAATTATGAGAAACTAGATTTAGAGTGCTTTTTGCTTACAGGGCTTTGTAATTTTGTGGATTTTTCTTCTTACACTTAAATTAGCAGTGTAGCTCTTAGTTAAATTTCAGCCTTACACATTATGCAATACGTTAGTAGTCTTTTCTGCACAGTTTTGCTCTAAATTGACCATAGCACCAAGCTGCCTAGATGCAAGTAAGTGCTGTATAAACTACTTTTCAGATGGAGCCATTCTTAATATTAGACCAGGAGCATGCTTTTCTTGAAAATTGAACATCTGGGAGCTAACATCAGGCTGTTTCTCTTCACGCATTTGTTTTTAAACAGGTCAGCATAAAACTGATTGAAGTAGAGTTTTGCAGTGGTAGGAGCAAGTATTTTGAAGCCTGTGGTTACAGTGAATTACATTTTAACTTGGTTGATATCTACCTGTTTTGTAATTGTTCAGTGTTGTTTCCTTAGTTTAACAGATAGGCTGTTTGGTTTTGTTTAGGCTGCGTTGCGACAAATTACTGATAAAGCTCGGGAATTTGGAGCAGGGCCGTTGTTTAATCAGATTCTGCCTCTGCTGATGTCACCAACGCTTGAAGATCAGGAGCGTCACTTGCTTGTCAAAGTCATCGACAGAATTCTTTACAAACTGGATGACTTGGTCCGACCATATGTACACAAGGTCTGTTGCAGTTTACTATTTCATCTTTGATTTGCTTTTTCTGATCATTGCTGGGAGAAGTGTATATTTTATTTGCATAACATAAGAGGATGATAATCGTGGGTTTTTTAACATAATTGGCTTTCATATTTCTTTTTAGGCCAAACTTGAAGTTCTTGTAGTGTGTTCGAAGTGTGGGTTTTATAGTATTAAGGCATGATGTAAAAATGATATATGCACACTTGGGGGTGGGAAGGGGAGGGATCTTATCTGATCTAGGTAGTATCTCCGGGCCAGGTCCTTTAGAGACAAAAAGCTGTAAACAGAGCATAATAGATTTAAATTTTTTCCGGTCATCATAAAGCTTTGGATCCATGGAATCTAGTAGGGCCAGAAATACTACTAAAAGTATTAATGAAAGGAAATAATTAATTTGTTCATCTTTTTCAGATCCTTGTTGTCATTGAACCACTGCTGATTGATGAAGACTACTATGCTAGAGTGGAAGGCAGAGAAATTATTTCAAACTTAGCTAAGGTAAAGTTCCATCCTTCATTAAGGCACCAAGTTAGCTTACATATAGCTGCATCTTTATAGGCACGGCAGAAGAATTGACTGTGCTGTTCATAAATCCAATTGGTATGTTTTTCCTTCAGGCTGCTGGTTTGGCAACAATGATCTCCACAATGCGACCTGACATTGATAATATGGATGAATATGTCCGAAATACAACAGCTCGAGCCTTTGCTGTCGTTGCCTCTGCTTTGGGCATTCCTTCTCTGTTACCCTTCTTGAAAGCTGTCTGTAAAAGCAAAAAATCCTGGCAGGCTAGGCATACTGGCATCAAGATTGTACAGCAGATTGCTATTCTTATGGGTTGTGCTATCTTGCCTCATCTCAGGAGCTTGGTTGAAATTATTGAACATGGTAAGTTCTGCTTTTCCAGGCAAGGATTTTTTTACTCACTTTATATTTGGAAAATTTTTAATACCCCGGTGAGGCACAGGGATAGTAAGGTTCTTGTTTTATGTGTTCTTTTGACACTGAGAAATAAAGTAGTTCAGCTGACTCTGAAAGAGGAATAGTGGTTCAGTTTTCTTGAAAGCAAGTTAATCCTTTTTATGCTGCCCCTCTATTTTTGCTGTTTTGAACTTAAGTCACAAGAAGTACAAGGAGTGGTACTAAACACTATTCTCTTGTAGGTCTGGTGGATGAGCAGCAGAAAGTTCGCACCATCAGTGCTTTGGCTATTGCTGCTTTGGCTGAGGCAGCTACTCCCTATGGTATTGAGTCATTTGATTCTGTTCTGAAGCCTTTATGGAAGGGTATACGTCAACACAGAGGAAAGGTATATCTAAAATGCTTTCTTTAGTTTGAACTGAAATGGATGTATATCTTCTGTAACTCATTAGAGACATATTTCTGCATTTAAATAGGGTTTGGCTGCCTTTTTGAAGGCTATTGGTTACCTGATTCCACTCATGGATGCTGAGTATGCAAACTATTATACCAGAGAAGTCATGCTAATCCTTATCAGAGAGTTCCAGTCTCCTGATGAAGAGATGAAAAAAATTGTGTTGAAGGTATGTCAGAATTATTGTTTAGCATTAATATCAAATATGTATGTTTTTCCTTTTCTTAAAAAACCAAAAAAAAACCAAACCAAAATGAAAAAAAACCCATCCCAAACCCTACACAGAATTAAAATTGTTGGATTTTTATTTCCTGTCAGGTGGTAAAGCAGTGTTGTGGTACGGATGGTGTTGAAGCAAACTACATCAAAACAGAAATCTTGCCACCTTTTTTCAAACACTTCTGGCAGCACAGAATGGCATTGGACAGAAGAAATTACAGACAGGTATTTTGATTTTTTTTTTTTAGTTGGAAAATTATTTGCAGTAGAACAAAATTCACATTAGAATGTTCATTCAGGCTAGATGCTTAATTTTGTCTTGTATGTCCTGAAACTGAATTTTGTTCGGACTAGTGATTTAGAAGTTGCATAGCTAGAAGATTCACAGGTTCTTAGGAGGCTATCAGGACATTTTACATCTGTGAATATGAGTGTACATCAGTTGTAAGGTGGGGTAGTTTACCCCATTTGTGTTGTTTAAAACATTGGATGATTTCTAAAGGTAAAAACAGTTGTTTGTAATGGGCTTTTAACATGCATGATGCTGTTTCTCCTCTTCAGACTAGGGAAATATATTTTCAAGATGTAGAAAGTAGATTTTAACAATGCTTGCTTACTTAACATTTGTATATTTCAGTTGGTCGATACAACTGTGGAGCTGGCAAATAAAGTTGGAGCAGCAGAAATTATTTCTAGAATTGTGGATGATCTGAAAGATGAGGCTGAGCAGTACAGAAAAATGGTCATGGAAACAATTGAGAAGATAATGGGAAATCTGGGGGCAGCAGACATTGATCATAAACTGGAAGAACAACTTATTGATGGTATCTTGTACGCCTTTCAGGAACAGACCACAGAGGTATGGCCAAGTGTATTTAGTATTTGGTTCACTTTAATTGTAAGCTGGCTCACTGTTAGTTATACAGAAATGTGTGCTTCTAAGTTAGATTTTTAGAATCCTTTTTTAGATGTCGGTTGCTCTAATCAATGAAATCCAGAAACAAGCTCTGGAATGTTAGCATTTTAATAGCAATTTTCGATGATGTCAAGTTTAATTAAGTGTAGTGTTGCTGTTGGTCTGATGTTCCTTTGTTGTTTTTACACTCAGGATTCTGTGATGCTGAATGGTTTTGGCACAGTGGTTAATGCTCTAGGCAAAAGAGTTAAACCCTACTTGCCACAAATCTGTGGTACAGTTTTGTGGCGTTTGAACAACAAATCAGCTAAAGTTAGGCAGCAGGCTGCTGACCTGATCTCTCGTACTGCAGTTGTCATGAAGACTTGTCAAGAGGTATTGTATTGACTTCTCCTACCAAATTTGCTGTAGTATGTCACAGTAATGAGAGGGGGAGGAAAAAAAAAAAATAACTTCTACATCTTTTTACTTGGTTGTAGGAAAAACTGATGGGACACTTGGGTGTTGTGTTGTATGAGTACCTGGGTGAAGAATATCCTGAAGTACTGGGCAGCATACTCGGAGCACTTAAAGCTATTGTGAATGTTATAGGTACGTTTGTGTATTGATTACATGCCTGTTCAAGAGCAAAATGAAAAGGCATTATAAAACTAAATACGCCTCTTTGAATTCAATAGGTATGCACAAGATGACACCACCAATCAAAGACCTGCTGCCACGGCTTACACCTATTTTGAAGAACAGACATGAGAAAGTACAGGAAAATTGTATTGATCTTGTTGGGCGCATTGCAGACCGGTAAGCTGACTGATGATGAAATATTTGACCCTCTGTGTGGACAATTATTGTAGCAAAAGCTAAAGTTGAGTATCAGGTTTGGCATCTGGGTATTTATTGTCATATCTCTTGATATTTTTGAAATTGTACATAAAGCTTGAGATATTGAGCAGACCGTCTGTTGAACATATTTTATATTATTATGCAAACACTTTGTAAGAAGTAAAGAAGTATATTGTCCATTTATGCAAACTTGGAATGCACACAGTATAATAAATTTTGAGTACACTGTTAACCAGTGAAGGTCTAATGTTAATAGATACCTAGTTAAGGAAATTGCTTAAGCAGTATTCCTCTGTTGATAGCAAATGAATAGGTGCTGCAATTCATGTGGTTTTATTTAAAAACTTCTAACATTACTGAAGAGGTAACTCACTTTATTCTCTTTCAGAGGTGCAGAATATGTTTCTGCAAGAGAATGGATGAGGATCTGCTTTGAACTGCTTGAATTATTAAAAGCTCACAAGAAAGCTATCCGAAGAGCCACAGTGAACACTTTTGGTTATATTGCGAAAGCTATTGGGTAAGTTGGTTTAATGTTTATCCGCTTCTACACACAGTTACCTAACATAGTGATGATTATGAGTTTTCTGGTGAGAAATATTCAAACTTCTCTACATTTAACAGGTTAAATTTGTAGACTTGATTTTACATATTTTGTAGAAGGAGAATACAGTCACCTATTCTTCATTAATGTAGGGTGCTGCACTTTTGAACTAAATTTGTAGACTAGAAGGTTAGAGTCTAATTTGGTAGTAAGAGCTGTTTGTCTCATTAATTTTTGGTACTGGGATATGCATTCAGACCCTCTCTATTCTTTCATGAACTCTCCTTTAAATACTGTCTCTCCCTTCTCTTATTTTTCCCCAATTCAATACTTTTATTGATTTGCAAAGGATTTTTTGCCGCTAAGGTGATACTGCAAGTCAGCACATTGTAGAATGAAGCACAATTCCTATCTTTATACATATTCTTAAATAAGTGACCTATTACTGACTTAATGCAGATACAGCAAGCAACCGAGGAATGCCGTAACTGCGCTTACCTCTACAGGACATTGCTGGTATCTGTCAATGTGTATGGTTTTATACAAGTTTGTAATTACCTGTGGGGTTATATATATATATATTTTTTTATATATAATAATTATAGTGGGGAGGCTACTGCTATCCTCTGGAGTTTACACGAGGCAGAACAGAAGGCAGGAAAAAAGCTAAGTCTAGAGAAAGTAAAAAATGTTGGTTATGAAAATAAGATCATGCAGTTGCTTAAGCTGTTCTAGAGTTTTGTGGTTTATGTTGTTTCCCAGTTATCTAAACTTTTTTTAAGGGTTAAGCCATGCTTTTCTGCCACTTGGTGTTTGAAACTCAAGTAATTTTATCCGAATCCTCAGTGAATCTATTGACATGGACGTGTGTGTTATCTCTTCCAGACCTCACGATGTATTGGCTACACTGCTAAATAACTTGAAAGTACAGGAAAGGCAGAACAGAGTATGTACTACAGTAGCAATTGCTATTGTAGCTGAAACATGCTCACCTTTCACAGTGCTGCCTGCACTCATGAATGAATACAGAGTTCCAGAACTGAATGTCCAGAATGGTGTGTTAAAATCTCTCTCTTTCCTGTTTGAATACATTGGAGAGATGGGAAAAGATTACATTTACGCTGTTACACCATTGCTTGAAGATGCTTTAATGGACAGGTGAGTGCGCTTCTTTCTATCTGTGGTACAGTTAGCCATAGTCATATATTTTAAGTATATAGCTGGGTCTTAACGATAGCAAATATGCATATTGTCTTTGCTAAAGATGTGAAGTGACCAGCGTAATTTGGAAGCCATTCTCTGCAAATAATTCAGATTATATACTCCTATTTTACTAATACTTTTGAAGATTAAAATGATACAAGCATCTTAAGTGAGTCAAGACTTCTTACATTCAAACTGCTTTTGATAATTTCTATTGTTTTGCGCGGAATTAGAGCACAGTAATTTGTCAGAAAAATCAGTCTTTTTTTAATTTACTGATTTTTGTTACTCTGCTTCTTGCTGTCAGTAAATATGGGTTAAAAGTGTCTATTAGTGCTTTCAAAAAAAGTGTTATTGAAAACAAATATTATGCTTGTCCAATCATGTTGCTTCTAAGCATAACAACTAACAGACCATTGTTCTCTTTGCAGGGATCTTGTACACAGACAAACAGCCAGTGCCGTGGTGCAACATATGTCTCTTGGTGTTTATGGGTTTGGCTGTGAAGATTCTCTTAACCATTTGCTAAATTACGTATGGCCTAATGTGTTTGAAACCTCTCCTCACGTCATTCAGGCAGTTATGGGGGCTCTGGAGGGCCTCAGAGTTGCTATTGGTCCCTGCAGAATGTTGCAGTATTGTTTACAGGTATGTCTTCGTGTATGCTGGGATAGCAGAGACAGCAATTATGAGGCAGGACTTAGACCATTGTTCTTTGCAGGGATCTTGTACACAGACAAACAGCCAGTGCCGTGGTGCAACATATGTCTCTTGGTGTTTATGGGTTTGGCTGTGAAGATTCTCTTAACCATTTGCTAAATTACGTATGGCCTAATGTGTTTGAAACCTCTCCTCACGTCATTCAGGCAGTTATGGGGGCTCTGGAGGGCCTCAGAGTTGCTATTGGTCCCTGCAGAATGTTGCAGTATTGTTTACAGGTATGTCTTCGTGTATGCTGGGATAGCAGAGACAGCAATTATGAGGCAGGACTTCTTTCCAGGAGACAAAAAAGTCAACTGAAGATGATTTCCAGGAAAGGAAAACAGTGTGGCTTTTCGTCTCTTTAAAGTATTCTTTAAACGTGGCATTCTGTACCAAGGACTTCAATAATTGAAATATGCAACAAACAGAATTCGGTGTTGTGGGATAGCTGAATACATTGAGGAACTTGTGTAGAAGTAGCAGGTAACTTAGAATATAAATTGGCTAAAATAGCCTGGCACTCTGACTTGTAAAATGGAAGCATCATTGAGGACACAACTAGTGACTGGGGAATAAATTAACAGTGCAAGGGGTTATGAGAACAAGTAACAAGTGTGATAAATAAATGAGAGGATAGGCTTAATATTAAATCAACATTACTTGTTGTTAGCCAAGAAAAACAGCAAGACATTTAAAACTGTAAGAGTGAAGCACTAGAAAGCAGTGCTTTGGTCAGAATTTATACCATTACATCAACACTAGTCAGTTCAGCTTCTGTAAATGTGTATGTGGTGGTAAAATCTGAAGGCTCCTTTTCTGTGTAATTGCACGTAACAGTTCTTGCTGCATTGGCTATAGAATCTAAACTCACATAACAGGTGGGAAGCAAGGATGAATGTAGTGCAGATCAACGTAGAGAAGATGTGACAGCATTTTATTAATTATTTGCAGATACGGAATTTCACTGTGTGTTTCTTTATGTGGGGGGCCTCAGCACAAAGATACCGACATCAGTAGGAAGGTGAAAGAAGTCTCTTGCACAGTGTATTTTTTTGCAAATGCTACTTGTATATTCTTATTATATAGAACTGTTTTTTCTAGAGCTTTCACATTCTGCTCATTTTCTTAGGTTTAATAATAGTTTATCTCATGTATTCCTATCTAGCCGTGCTCTCACAAATCACAGTTAGCAGAGCCAAAGGTAAGACTCAGTTCCAACCAAATATACTGCAGCAGGTTTTAATTTTTATTTTAAAAGAAGAATACAAAACTAGAAACACATTCAGTGGAATTTCTCCCTGCAGAAAGAAGATCAAAAAATCTCTCTTAATACTTTGTTACTACTTACTAGTTTAGATAGTTGCAAAAATTGGGAATGACACATTTAGTGTACCTCCTTTGTTATAAGTGTTAGTTACTGTAATTGCTCTTTTAAATGCTTACTGTGCAAAACTTGATGAAATTCAATAACAGACATTTAAAACTGAAGCTTTTAATAGATTTTGTTCTGTTCTGTTTTCTAGGGTTTGTTTCACCCTGCCAGGAAAGTCAGAGACGTTTATTGGAAGATCTATAATTCGATCTACATCGGATCACAGGATGCTCTGATAGCACATTATCCAAGAATCTATAACGATGAAAAGAACACCTATATTCGTTATGAACTTGATTACATCTTATAATCTTCTTGTTCAGTTGTTTGTGTTTAATGCACAGCTGTTCTTCAATTAAACGCTTCAGATTTGATGATGTAAAATTTTAAAATATTGGAGATCAGTATAGAGCTGGTCAGAGGCAGAGCTAGGAATCCAGTAGCATGATTTTTTAAATATGTCCTTGTTTTTTGGTGTTAAACAGTTAAAGCCAGTAGTGACCAAGAAAACAGTGATTACAATGTACTGGAGGGATTTCATTTTGGATTCATCTTTATGAAGATTTAGATTTCATTCCTTGTGTTTAAAGGGGAAGTTTATTTGGGGAATAAAATTTGAGAAATAAACATTTGTGTATAAAAACTAATTTGTGTGTGTTTTTTGGACAGAGGGGCTTGTAAAACGAGTCCCTTTGGATTAAGTATTTGTTCATGTAATAAATAGGTGGCATAAAACATTTTAACTCTTTTTGTCATCCCCTAGCTTTTGAATAAATAAGAAAAACGTACAAACTGTAGTTAATGTGTGTATCTTTGTCATGCAATAATGTAGCTGTAGTCTGGCTGATGGCAGTTTATTTTCATGGAAAAAGTAGTGTTTAATGGCTTGTTGTTATTGCTTCATCCGCAGTATCCTGATTGTGGGGATGGATTAGCTTGTTAAATTTTCAGAAGTCAAGCAGTTTATTGTAAATGGTATGTGTAAAATCAGTTGCGCAAATTATGCATATTGATAATATTTAGCATGTCTTTTAGTGTGTATGGCTGTATAAAAAACCCAAATAATATTTATAGACCGTGCTATAATTCCTATAAAGAGCTCGGAAAGTAATGTCCCCAGCACCTGAGATGAGGCAATTTCTAAGTGTGTGTGTGTGACATAGGAAATGCTTCAGCTTGAGATAAGAAAAGCATTTTATTTCCTCATTTGCTTTTTTCCTTCTGTGCGTGTACTAAAAAGAAAAAGATCTTGATATCTGACAGTAAACCACATAAAACACAAGGTTAAATCATTCTGGTAGTATTGTACATTATCATATGTTTACAAGATAACAAAAGGTAGCAGTTCGCTATCAGGCATGTTGTTCTGAGTGATTAAGTTTGATCTTATCAAGTTCAAATGCAATGTTGTTAGCTGACTTCTCTCTGCTGTTGTACATGAGCGTGCGATTCTTTAGCTGTTCAGCATATAAGAAAGTTCCACCCTACCTTTCAAGGCCTAAGTTTTTGTTAGGGGCTTGGGGTGCCACAACAACAACTTGGGCCTCTTTTTTGTTTACGTAGGTACTAATTTGTTAGGAACTGAAAGAAGTGACTTTTTTCAGCAGTGTGCTTTATTCTAAAATTCTTTAGGTGCAAACAGCTGGAACTTCTTGATGTCTTTATTGCTGAAGTGTTCCCTTGCAGAGTAACGTGCATTCGAGTCTATTTCTAGTGCTTTCTCATTTAATAATATCGTTTGTATTACAGATGGCCTGCCATCTTCATTTCTTCAGTAGTTCCGCAAGATAGGACCAAGCAAATGCCTATAGAGAGGGTGGAGGGCTGAAAAAAAACCCCACTGAGCTTTGAGAGACTAGCCAAAAGAGAGCTCTGAAACAGGTAGGAATGGATGATGGCTCATGACTTCTAGATGTGTCTTAGTGAAACAGTTATTTTATAAACAAGTCAAACTGTAAAAATTTTCTAGTAAGATGGAGGGGAGCAACTTCAGCTTGTTCTTGTTTTTGCATCTTTCAAGCTCATCACTTTAATTCTCAAGAGTCTTTTCATAAATCTTTTTGAGGAAGATACAAACCATTTTTCCTCTTTCCTGAGAAAAGAGGGAAAGGGGAAGGAGATCTGTTTAGTGAAACAGAATTGTACTAAAATTGCGGTGTTCGTTGTTGGGGTTTTTTGCTAT
The DNA here is from genome assembly GCF_000699145.1 of Aptenodytes forsteri. Classification (NCBI taxonomy): domain Eukaryota; kingdom Metazoa; phylum Chordata; class Aves; order Sphenisciformes; family Spheniscidae; genus Aptenodytes; species Aptenodytes forsteri. The sequence goes on from NW_008795918.1 coordinate 3,100,635, forward strand.
CCTGAGTATCTGGTATGAAATCTGTTTTGAAACAGCAGTATTGAAGCGCAATTCTTTGTATGCGGTGTCATCAGTAGGCCTTTTTTCCCTTCCTGAGACTTTTGTGCATCTGTGGAACTCTTACCTAAAAAGGCCATCTCTGGGTCATACACTGTTTGATGTGGCTTTCTAGGAGCCTACAGCAGCCCTTAAAGAATTTTGCCTATGTTCTTTAGCAACCATACCAAGTTTTATTTAGCACAGGCAGATTAAGGGGACAGTATCTAAGAATACTGACTTCCATTTTTGTTCTGCCCAAGGGCAAAAAGTTTTGGGGAAGGAAGTAAAGTTACTATCTAGATACACTAGTATGACATCCGTCCCATCTGTAGACAAACATGTTTCTTTTCCAGTACAAATTAAAATCAATAATGAATGGGAAAGTTTTACTCTGAGGCTGTGGCTGATGCTCACCCACAGATTTCTGATTCTGGACAACAAAGGGCAAAGTGTTAAAATGAATGGAAGGATTGGGTCACTGCTATTTAAATTCCATTAATGAATAATTAATTGTGCCATTAATAGAGAAAAATAGACTAGGCTAAGTGAACAAAAGACCTACCTCTGCTGTTTTGCTGCTTGCTTATAAAATGGGAGACATACCATGGCCTGGCAGCTGAGAAGTTTACCGTGCTACAGAATTACTGTGTGGTGTTTGGTAAATACAGGTACAAGCATAAAATCTGAATGTCCGTAGAGTCTCTCATCTTCCTTATTTAGGTTTCTTTGTAAAGGGAACCAAGTGTTCCTTACCCACCCCCCCCCCCCCCCCCCCCCCCTCTCGCCTCCTTTCTC
>NW_008795918.1:3101516-3114336 GCF_000699145.1 Aptenodytes forsteri
TTTACATACAGCTCCTAACTTTATCAGTGAATTGCAAAAGAAACTCTATGGACAAAAGCCTCACTGACAGCCCCGATTCTTCTGAACAGGCTCATCCGGTATGTGGAATGAGGTGGAGGGACCTATAGGAAAAAAGGTATGTGATTTGTATGTATTTTTTAAATCAATCGCGATGCATTTGGAAAGGGGCAGTGAATTAAGAGAGCATAAGCCATGCTGCAATAAGCAATACTGCCTTGGGCTTTTCCTAGTTTAGAATATTGGATTTTGCAACTTAATGTGGTTCTCGATTGTAACTGATTTTTTTTTGTTTGTCCTTTTTAATGGAAAAAAGGATGCAACAGTTGTGTATACCAACATTTCCTTACTGTCTAACTTCTCCATTGAAGCATGCCCCTTTACAGCCTGAGCTGATGGGGTAAAATTAGGCAAGGCTAGCAGTTATCCTTAAGGTATGCTAATCTTAAAAGATTGGGAGAAATTTTTTTGTATGTTTTTTGTGTGAGCTACTTTCTGGGAGCAGCAAAAGATAATAAAAATCTAGGAAACATTAGATCATGTTCTCTTGTAGTTGGATTTTCTTACTTCTATACCTCTGTCTCTTCTGATATAATTTCACACACATACACCCCGTTCGCTCCTACTGTTCTGATTCAGTTGTACTCACTTCGCTTATACCTTATCTTTTCATGGCATCTATCTAATCTGCATCTCTTCTCTCTCATTCTCTGCACCAAAGCCTGTACGCTTCCCCCTGTGTCTGTATCCGGACTTCTTTTACCCCCCTGCATGTCTTGGCACAGTAGCTGTGGTGGCAATGAGGGCACTGAAGAGAGACTCTCCCTGCCTCTGTTTGTTGCACTTGCAACTGCAGCAGTTTCTGGATGCATGGATAATCAGTCACTGCTGGAAAATTCTCACTCTGCTTCTGCTGCTTAGGCTGGAGCATGCCAGGTACAGGGGGATTCTTGAAGAATATAGCTGCCAAACTCTAAATTGTTTTGGAAAAGACTAGGGAGTACAGTGTGCACGTATATCTGTACTGGCAAGGTTGATACTGGTCTTCCTTGTCCAGCCTGGGCTACGTGGGCTGCTCCTCTGCCGAGTAAAGTGGAGATGGAGCCTGTTCCGTGGCTTTTCACATTAAATTTCTTGATCCTATAGTAGAGTCGCTGTAGAGGTCAGATGGAGCTTGTCAAGGTGTTCCTGTCAAGACAAGGGAACAGGATGCCAGAAGGTTACTGAAATGCTAGATTTTCTGTGATGCTGTTTTGTGTGTTCCTCCGGAGGGAACATTGTAAAGCTTATTCCAAAGCACAGCAGAACTTCAAGCCCGAGTTCCTGCTCAAGGCAGAGTTGAGGAGTTTTAAGATGGTAAATAAAGGTTTGCAAATAACCCTGAAATGCATTGGTAATTGTCATTACAAACATAAGGTAAATTTTAATTTACTTTTTTTCAGAGACCCTGAGACTGCCTAAGAAGTGGCAGTTTTTTCACAAGAACAGAAGTTTGATGCCCAGCATAAGGCTTTGGGTTTTTTGACAGAATTTCAAAGAATTATGCAGCAAAGTATAGATGTGATGATTTTTAAGTGAAATTGCATGTAAGAGTCCTTAAAAATTAGCAAAACAGACTTCCAATATTTTGTTCTTGTCAATGAAGGCATTCTGCTCTCTGAAAAATGGTTCATTATGAAGTAGCTTCTAATGTGTTAAGAAAGGTTGGAGCTTAGTATGGTTGTAATAAACAGAATGATCTTAACAATAAGTGCTAGCAAACCTTAAGAATGTTTGTTATCACTGTGGCATACATTCTGTTCACTAGCTTTGCAGATGAACCAAACCAAAGTGTTTTCCTGATCAGTTTTACATCCATGTGACTCCCAGAGATTACATGGTACAAGTTTTTTCTTGGTTACTTTTCACAAGTTTGTCTCTTCAGGCCACTTTCTTAAACCTTTTGGTGCAGTGACTGTTGTGAAATCAAATTTCAGACAGTGTTGCATCACACTGCTTATTCTCCTACACATTTTTCTCCAAGCTAAGCAACATATTTTCCTTCTATTTAAGCTGCTGTAACGAATATCCTCGTTACTAATAGACTGGGGTGGGACGGGAAACGGCTTTCAAATTTGTGGTTCTTCACTAGATGTGGGAAGTGTTGATGTGTGAGTAAAGTGATTGCCTGTTATTTAATGTACATCTGTGAACCAACTGCAGAATCTCACTCTTTGCCAGTTGACTAAACAGGAAAGAGGTAAATGTGACACTCTGTGATCCAAAGTATAAATCTGTCCATCAATGTGATGCTGCATGCTGGAGAGCCTTGGGTCTCACCAGTAGTAGCTGAAAGAGATTTCTACTGCCCCTGGCCTCCAGTGTTGGCCTTCCCTCTAGCCCATGTGGTTTAAACTGCAGCCTTCCCTGTGCTCCCCTCCCATTTGTACCCCTTGAAACCATTGTGGGCTGATCTGGGGCTTGGTAAGGCCTCCCAGAAGGCTGATTAAGAGACCCAGTGCACCACTGAGGAGCGCCTCTTCCTCATCCAGTTATGCACAGTCACACCTAATGCAAGCCCCAGACCAAATGTTCTAGAAGTTATGAATAAGTTGTTTTATTTGCAAGCAAAACAGCAACAAATGTTTTATGAATTGTGAATAAGTGAGGGAGTAAATGAATGAACTTGATCTGCTTATCCCAAGACTGTATCTGATGGGTCTCAAGTCAGTTACTGTGTCCCCTCTTGATAGTGATCATAATTAGAGTTTCAGGTTTTCTGAAAGCTTACTTTTTTGATGAAAAGGGATTGTTTGTTTGCTTGTTTTTAAGATCTTCTCCAGGCTCTACATATGTTTGTTTATTCACTCTGAATCTCCTGTTCCTTTCACAAGTAGGAGACAGTTTGGTCACCTTAATATCTAAGTGTTCCTTTCCATTGATAAATAAATATTTCTTTGCTTTATTAGCAATCATCTTCTGCACTGAGCTGGCTAATAAACTGGTTCAATGAGCTGTACAAGTCATTATCCTCCCGGCCCCGTTTCCTCTGACAGCTTGCATTTCTCACTGAAGAATGCCATCTTTCACTGGTCCTAATGCTCTGTACCAGTTTTTTGTGTTAAAACCATACATGATACAAGCCTTTGAATAGGCTAGCTGTCGTTTATTACTGGCTTTTGATTGAGACCAGATGTGATGGCTGTTAACCACCATAGGGTGACGAGGGTCTGAGGTGACTTACTTTCAGCCTTTTCTTAGGTAACCTTAAAAATAGTGACCTTCAATCCCTGCCTGTCATCCAGAAGAGTAGAACAGAACTGTGTTCAAATACAGTGATTTTGCTTTGAAAGCCATACATTTTTGTCTCTGTCAAAGTCTAAGTCTCCAAGGATCTGTGGATCTTGAGCCCAACTGATAAAAGGAATGGAACTGGCCATTTATTATTTTAGCTAATAAAAGAGGATATTGTATATTAGCTTTTTCACATTCCAAGGCACTAGCAACAGAATGAGGGTTAAAGGCATCTGATACTCACAATTAAAGAATGGAGCCTTTGTTTTAAGCACAGTATGCAGCTGAGACAGAAGGAATAGGCCAGGAAATGAAAACCAGGTGGCTTGGGTTTGAATTTTTAAGACCAAAGAAATGACCTTCAAAAAAGGCTATTTCCTCATTTAATAAAAATAAGTTAGATATATACAAAATCATTTAATTATTCTCTACATTGGTTTGCAGATGTTTGTGTATGTGTCTTGTATTTCCACAGAACAAACATGATGATGAACAGATTTGTCTTAAAAACCCTGCTGAGATACAGCTGAAGATTTCTGTAACACTAGGTTCTTAGTTAATTTTGACAAGATTGGAAAGTACATAATACCCAGTGAGAGCAGGCAGAAATTTTCATCTCGCTGCAATATATATTAGACACTCAGCTGCATACAAATATTACTGTTAATATTGCAGTAATAATACTACCAGTTACATGATACTACCAATCTTGTGTCAGTACCTTAAAAAAACCCAACCACCCTGACATTTAAAAAAAATATAAGCAAAATCAAGGGCATAATTGTTTCTTATTCCCTCCTGTTTATTATGATATTTATTGTAAAATAGGTAACCATGGTTACTTAAAGTAAGGCATCTGTAAAATAAAATGGCAAGTTGTCATTTAACACAATTACCATCTTGTTCAGGTACAGCTTTCATTTAAAGCTTAGAAAACCGGAGACAACACACTTTGCAAATCAGCTTGGTTTTGTTCTCTTGAAAATGGTGAACACGACTTCATAGTGACAAGCTGTAGGGTCATTTTGTTTACCCACACAGCAGTACAATTGTAATTGCCATTAGAGCTCCCCAAAACTCTGTATCGCAGCTGTTGTCTCCTGCAGTGGCAGGCTGTATCATAGGCTTTGCGGTTTGCCCAGGTGATGCTAGAGAAGTGTATTGGACCACAGGTGTAAAGCTACTTCTCCAGCTGACTGGGGTCTGCAGCACAGGCCCTATTGCCACATGCTTTTCTGTGGCAATAGATTAATTCACATGCTGTGACTTGAGAAGCACTCTCAGGTGGTCGCTGAGAAGCTTCTCTTGTGGTGGTCTCCTCCTAGAAACTGGGCTTCCTGCTTAGTATCTCAATTAAGGCTAGAGTTACTTGTTGATATGGGTGTGTTTGCCTGTGTGAACGAACACATTGTTAAACATGTTCTGCAACTTGTTGGTGTTGGGCAAAGTGTACTTTTTTCAAGTAGTTGATTCAAAGCCTGGTTTATCTTAATTAGGTAGCATATTTCCAAGAACAGTTATTCTTGTCTGTGCTTATACTGTGCTTCAGGATGTTGTTTGAAATTTTCTGCCACCTCACACAGAGTATGATAGGCCTAGGGCAGCGGCTGACCAAGATTCATACAAGAAACTCGACCTTACTTTTCTAAAGCTTTTTGCTGACTCTAATCCTGGTATTCTACTGAAGGTGCAAATGGGCTTCTTGACTTGCTAAGTTTAATGAACAAGTCCATCTTTGTCCAAAATGCTTTCCTGCTAGTCATCACCACCCTATGGTTTTTTGGTTTTGTTGTTTTGTGTATAAGATTTTAGTAGAACATGTCCGCAGAGTTGAGAGGAACAAAGATGTTTAATAACTGAATGCTGTCATATGCATATCATTTGCTCACTATTTGTAGGAAGTTACAATTAGTAATTGCATTAGCCTTCACATGGCTTATATGTTAAGATCTTTCTCTGAATCACTGTCTGAAGATGGGAGAATAACTTTCCAGTATTAATATGCATACTTTCCATTATTAATATGCATTTACTTGCCCATGTGCAAGTAAAAAATGCATATATGCTCCTGGGTGCAGCTTGCTTTTTCTCATATGGCCAGTGACAGTTTCTTTCTATACTACTTTGTGTTGAGCTAGCTCTTGGGCGTTTCAGTCATTGGAGACAGGCCTGCAGTACAAACTTTTTGGAGTTACTACATTTTCATACATTGGTTATTCTCTTGGTGTTAGAAATGCAAGTCTGCTGTTTGTGACAGCTTGTCAGCTGCCAGCTCTACATCCTTTGTGCTGATGTAATGCCATGTACCACAGTCGTCCACCCTTCAAAAATCTTATTTTTCATGTAGTAAGGATATGCAGTGATTTAAAAAAAAAAAACAACCAAAAAAACCCCCCAACAACAAAAAAACCACCAAAACAAAAAACCCCACAAAATCCAACCACCACCACATTTGCATTTTAGCTTGTATCACTAGTTGCTTGTATTGCATCCATTTTAATTGGGTTATTTTTAATCACTTTCCAAATGAGGCTTATAAAGCTTTCTCCAATGTCAGAGAAGAGGCCTCCAGAAAAGGTCTTTGCCGGCACTGCTGTGAGGGATGCCTATGTGATACAGATACTGCCATTTGGGAGATGTTTCGAGACTTCCTGTGCAGTTCAGCTATCAAAGAACTTCCTGACACATCTGTTAAAGGTTTTACCTCTGTTCTTGCTTCCTTTGGATTTCTTGGGGCCTCCTTGTTACCTACCTCTGGAGTTTTTCTGCTATGGATCGTTATCTTTCCCCCCAAAAAAACCCCAACAACAAAAAAACCACCAAAACAAAAAACCCCACAAAATCCAACCACCACCACATTTGCATTTTAGCTTGTATCACTAGTTGCTTGTATTGCATCCATTTTAATTGGGTTATTTTTAATCACTTTCCAAATGAGGCTTATAAAGCTTTCTCCAATGTCAGAGAAGAGGCCTCCAGAAAAGGTCTTTGCCGGCACTGCTGTGAGGGATGCCTATGTGATACAGATACTGCCATTTGGGAGATGTTTCGAGACTTCCTGTGCAGTTCAGCTATCAAAGAACTTCCTGACACATCTGTTAAAGGTTTTACCTCTGTTCTTGCTTCCTTTGGATTTCTTGGGGCCTCCTTGTTACCTACCTCTGGAGTTTTTCTGCTATGGATCGTTATCTTTCCCCCCGAAGGATTTAACATGCATCTGATTGTAATACTTCTGTTACCATTGCTTGCAAATCATCTCTCTGTAAACACATGCGATCCTTTTATTTATTCTTCCCTATTTCAGGAATGTGTGCTCTTTCCATTGATAAACAAAAGTTGTAACCCTCAACCCCACTTGATTCCTCTTCGCTCATCAATTGGGGTGTTAAATAATTTTTAACTTTTTATTTCAAACGTGTTTAATCTGTTCAATTTTTATATTGTTTTACTCACACGGGTTTCCTCTTTAACTGGATCATTTTCTCGTTATATCACATCCATTTTATATGGCTTAAAGCCAAACAAAACTCCAGGTATCCTAATGAAGCTGGTAGTCCTGGACTTTGCCTGAAGTACCCGCTACCACGATGTTTAGCTCAAGTGCTTTCTCGTTTACTCCAGAATATATTTCCTGAGGATGGAGAGTTAAGGTCTGGGTCCTTGGTCCAGTGTTAAGTAGAATAATAAGAATCTTAACAAGCAAATAGCTTTGCTTTGCTGTTTTAATTTAGGGTTAAAATGTGGAACTGTCTAGCACACCTTGTGTGTTGTCTTGTCAAAAGTTTGATTTATGTGCTTGAAATTGGGCAAGTGTGGGTGTAAAGGAGCAATGCATAGCGATTAGAGCATAGTAGTGGATGCTGGGACTTCCTGCTCTGACAAAAGATTTGCTCAGTGACTCCATGGCTAAACTTTTCTGGAAAACAGAAATTGTGACACTTAGTATCCGTTCATGGAAACCAGTCTGAGGGGAGTCAAAGGGATCTTACAGTAAAGCAGAGGACAGTTGTTACCTTCTTCCAAGAAGTGTGTCAGAATAGAAGAGGCACTGGCTAAAGCATTGGTCCCAGAAAGAGAAGAGGAGGAAAATGTATTTGGCATGCAAATTATTATTTTATCTGCTGTTCTCTTGCACTTTATCTGTGTGTACATTGTATGTAGTGTAGTTACTTTGTGAAGTTCTCTGTTTCATTTTAACTACCGTATGTCCCTGAAAGTTGACACTTTTGACCCCAGTTTCTACAAGGATGTATCTGTGGGAAGAAGGCATTTATACTGGGGAAACAGTGGGCTTAGTGCTAGTTTTAGGGCCTGCAGGTATGAGTGCCAGGGTCTGACCTCTGAGAAGACCAGGAGACATAGGTCTGCAAGCCATGACTGAGCCGGTAAAACCACTCTAAATCCTGTGAGTGTTGCTTGAGGCCACCCAGCTGCCTCGGCTCAAGCACCTGGGCTGTGTGCAGTGAGAGAGTGCTGTGCGCAGTGAGAGAGTGCTGTGCCAGCGATGCTTGCAATCCCCTCTGCTTCCTTCTTCTGATGACACTGAAGTGGATTGATCTGTTTTATTCTCCCTCATATTCAAGCAATCTAAGAAATACTGCAACTTAGTAGCTGTTGAAAATTTGAACATTTACTTGCATCTGGGGTAAATTATTGCAAGGCACATTTAAAGTGTGGATTCTCCCCAGCAGTCTGCCCACAGGAAGACATCCGAGAGCCCAGCTGGTGCTATTTACTATGGCAGAACAATGCTTTCCACCCTTCAGGAGACAGGTTCCCTTCCCTTTCCAGGACTTGGCTGTGTCTCATTGCTGTGATAAGAATGCTTCGTAGTGTTTCTTTTTTCATATCAGCTAAACTGAGTTGCTGGAGTGAACTTGGGCCATCTGTCCTGATGCTGGAAAGGAAGAGTACAGCCTGCTGTCAGCTGTCTTAAGCTGCTAGCAAATCAGTGTGACATGGAGGACTTAGTAAGGAGTCTCATGCTGAATTGCAGGCCATTGTGATTAAAACCAATCTGCCCTACTTGGCATACTGGTTCAAGAAGTTGCTGTTTAGTGGGGAGCGTTCTAGTAATACAGGCGTAGCTTTTCCTGCCTCTCTGACCGTATCCTCTTCCCCTATTCCACATAAGTGGGTTTGAATCCATAACATACTGCTTGGAAAATTACAGTTTCCTGCATAGTCAACACAGAAAGTCATGGAATCACTGAAATACTGTGCTGAAACATGTTGTTTCCTGCGCTAAAGGAACTGCAAAACCTGCCAGGAAGTGCTGTGTGATAGGGGTGTAATTTGTAACATGTTATTTATTGTAAGTACTAGTTACTTCCTCCGTGGCTGGACAGCAGAGTTAAGATGTTAATGCATTATTAAATCATTAGTACTAGTATACAAGCACAAATTTGGTTTTAATGTGAAGTAAACAATCAAAAAAGTTATATCCTGATACATACATGCAGTTTTGTTTTGAGAGATAAAGGAATGAGCTCTCACCCTGCGATTCCCCGAAGGTGTTGGTTTGACATTTCTCAACTCCAACATTCATCTCCCATACTTGAACACTGGCTGCTTCATGGCACTGCTTTTCTACCAGCAAGGTGTTTTTTCATTCTCACTGTGCTCTGGGATTTAGGGAATTAGAGGGGGAGTAAGGCATCTGTACCATAAGCTTAGAAGCTCATTTCTGATCCGCTTTATTCTTGTAGCTGTATCTGTGATTATGTCTGGAGATGTTAATAGTGACATTATCTGGAGCACAGCCATTGACCCAATCTTATGATCTTGCAAGAGGATCAGGGAAGACATCTGCACTCATGCAGAATGTTACAAATGTCCTTGAGGCATCATGCAAATGGAGGGCCCATCTGTATGGGCTGAATCCATAGATTTTTATCTTGGGACCAGGCACGTGTGCTGAGCATTATTTATTCCATCCTTTGCTGAGTCAAAATATTGTGCAAAACGCATGTTTAAGAATATACAATGCCAAAAGAACTTTAACTATTGTGTTCTGCATATATAAAGGGTACTTCACATTATTTTTTTAAAAACATATAGCAGATATTCACATTGTATGAGCTCTAAAAGGCTTCTACAGTGAAAGACAAATCCATTTAAAAAGGATTTGAATAGACTGCAACAGAGTTACTCAATCTTGGAGTCATGACTTCCTTCTCGGAGACCTTGTTCCAACTCACATAAAAAGAGGGCAGGCTCCTCACTTCTTAGAGGGAAAGTAGGGTTTAGTTGGAAACGCTTCATATTTTAGTCTGTTGGATCTTTTTTGTTTGTTTATTGAAGACTCTCAGCAGTTCTTACCCACAGAGGCTGGGTTGTGGTAAATATGCAAGATAAACTGATGGTGATGCTGTGTTTGTAAGTCAGAGCAAGGTCATGTGCTATCCAAAAATCCAGTACAAATAAAACGGGTCAACCACAGGATCTTCCTATTCATGACACTTTCTGCATGGGCTTCACCAGTGTCAGTATGTCCTGTGGACTTCCCTAGGATGCATCAGGCAGGTCATTATAACTTCGCTAACTTCATTGCAGTTAAGGGCGGATTCCTGCCTCCCTACCCTGTTTCTCTCCAGTCACTATAGGGCTTTAAGAGACACTCCTGATCTAAAGAAAATTTTTTTCCCTCCCAGGAACACAATAAGCTCCTGTCAAAACAATCACTTGTTTATTCTGATGAATGTATGTAATTATTAAAACCAGAACAACCTCTTGGAGAAATGGAACTTCCATCAAAATCTTACAAAATTCCCCTTCCATTACCTTGTTTGGAAATGAAAAGGGGTTGGGGTAGAGAATGCTTTGTTTTCTTTTTCTTTGGAAACATCCTTATTTGGCATCTGTAAAGCATTTACATTCCCTAGTTCTGGATCAAAGTCCTTTAATGGCTCATGTTACTTATTTCCTTCTCTAACTGAAGCACAGAAAGAAAAATGGATTTTTCGTCCCTCAGGCTTACAGTATAAACCATTGTAAAAAGTCAAATCCCAGTTTTTAGCAAGGAAGTAGCAAGAATGAGGAATAAAACATTTCAAAATGTATAATCTGAAGAACCACCGCCACCCACTTCAGCATGAATGCTGTCAGTAAATGCAAGTCTCTATGGCAGTTATGAAGCATGTAAGGTAAAATTTAGTAAAACTAAACTGAGATAACTGTACTGTTGGATTTCCTTCATCCCTCGTGTTCCAAAGGTTTGTGCTCTTCAAGGGGGGAACTTTGTCCTCTTCAGCCTGTGTAGTGGCTAGTACAGTTGGCCAAGTATTGGGATACAAACTGCAGTTGGACCAGGCACTAGAAATGTTAGAAGCAAAACACTGTTTTCTTTTATTACATGAGCGGCAGGATGAAATTTTGGGTTGGCGGAATTATTTTCTGATAGAAGAAACTCCTGTGAATCAGCTATGACACATGATCTTGTTTTAAATCTACAGGAGAGTGTAGATAGTTTTGTTTCTGAACGCAGGACAAACTCTTTCCAAGTCTGCCCCTCCCATTGATTCTGTGCCCCAGAGAGGTTGGTGATTCTGCTTATTTGCAGAGCTGTGCTGGCTATTCCTCCATGTAGACACATGGAGCTGAGCCCAGTCACCCCCTTCAGTTTGCAGACAAGCTTCTAGGCTGTGGCTGTGAATGTTGGCTCTCTGCTGTTTCCAAGTATTGCTACAGCAAAAGGGTATATAATGGCTGTTTCTGATTTATCTTCTAGGAAGAATTTGGACGTCTATCAGTTTTAGCATGGCCTGTGATAATCCAACTAGCTTGAGGTAAGCCAGTACCATAATATATGTACCCTTTCTTCTCCTGAAAACAGATCATAAATTCTTATCTATATTTTAGTATATTCAGATATTTTCATTGGTTTACATCACAGACCTTCATTCTGCAAAGTTCTAGTCTAGTGTTCCGTTTTTGTAAGGGAATATATAGTATTGCATAGCATGTTTCGTATTTAACCATAAAGCAACATGGACTACAGTCTGTTAGGCTGATTTGTTTCCATTAGCTTTCATCCAGCAGATTTGAACTTAATCCAGACTTCCAGCATTCCTCCAAAAATAATGTTATTGACACCCTCTGTCACATCATTCTCCCCATAGAGCTCTTGGCTACCTAACTTCTCTGATGGACGGGAAAAAAACTCCCTTTGGATTATGAGCTAAACCCTAACATCAGAGAAAAAATTACCACGGTGCTGCTTCCTCCTTGGTGGCAACTTCATGTTGGTTGCTGTGTGCTTTCACACCCCTTCTAATTAAATGCAACTTCAGGGATGGGATTTCTTTCTTCGTGTGACTTGAAAAATGAAATCTCTTGCTGGCTTTTGGGCACTGTGAAAAATATAGTTGCGTTTGGAGAAGGGATTTGCTAGCAGAACAGTCCCAAATCTTACCTGGGTCTTAGAGCTGGTGTTGGACTCGTTAGGTCCTGGGAGAGGCTCAGGCATAGGCCCCTTCTTCCTCTCTGCACACGGAGAATGGATTGATATGGATTCCTACCTAATTTAGCTTGTGCAATGCTCCTCACTTCCAAGACTGCGACCTTGGACAACCAAGCTGGTTGTTTCTTTCCAAAATTACTCTGTTTCGGCTGATAGATTTCAACATTGCTGGCATGCATCCATCGGTGTCACATCAGCTGTACCTAGTACCAGAAGTGAAGATTATGCAGGTACTGAGAAGCGAAAAGACCAAGGACATGAAATCTTCTTCTATTAAAATAATAACCATGTCCTGATGCAACTGAGATTAAAATTTGGTATTTTATGTTAGTGCAACAGTTCAATGAATTTGATCTTGAGGATGAAAGTACAAAAGAGACTTCAAAGCTACGGATTACAAATAACTAATTGCTGTAGGTTCTTTAGGTGAAGTGAGTGTATGAAGAGAGTTTGGTGTAGTGTCCATTTGAACTATCAGTTATATCTTTCTAATGAGTGTGACTCATTAGATAAATACAACTTGTACAATTACCTGATGTTGCACTCAGAGGGGTACACAGGATGTTTCAGTGTAACAGGAATCCTACCCCCTGGAGACTTTTTGCTGAGTTCTTTAAAGGTCAGGCATACTTCAAAATGTAAGTTGGTGGACAATGAGGATTTAGATTAAAAAAAATGCTTCAAAGCTGGTGAATCACTTCAGACCATGAGTACTGGAAGATTTTGCTTTTAAAGTCCAAAGACTGTTGTCCTGAGTTGGGGCGGGGAGGGGGCGGGGTAGGATTTGAATACTTCAAACTCATACATACTTACACTGTGCACAAGGAAGCCCTAAAAGTACTTTTTGTATGTCTTTTATTTTTCTCTCCATGTTTCCCCTAGAAGATTAATGACCCAGGAGATTTAAGATTAATGACCCAGGAGATTTAAGATATTGCATATACCCATAAATGGAATAGGGCTGAGAACAGAAAATTTAAATACTCAACTTTCCTCTCGCTGACTTGTTTTTGCTCATCTTTTTTTTTTTTTTGTCCTCATTTCTTTTTCTTCTTTTTTAACTCCAGT
>NW_008795918.1:3114428-3120061 GCF_000699145.1 Aptenodytes forsteri
CTCATTTCTTTCTTCTTTTTTAACTCCAGTACCTTAGCACCAGTTGGTTTAGAGTGTCTGTTTTGGTAAAGAGTCCAGACTCCACGGCCAGGCCAGCAGCTCCGTAGTATAGTGAAGTGTCCAATGTTTCGGTGGTTTTTTTTTGTTGTTGTGTGTTGGGGGTTTTTCTGGGTTTTGGGGTTATGTGGGGTTTTTTTTCTGTCTGTTGGAAAACTTCAAGCAGAATCAGATAACTTGGTATTTTCCAGGAAAGAAGGACAGGAGATAAAATTAAAAACCCCAAACGAACAGGAAAATAACCCAAATCTCTCTTGGCCCTCTTTATGCAATACAAGGCAGCAAAAAGCATAGGCTTTTTCTTTCCCCTTGTCCTGTTCTCACTGCATCATGTGAACCTTGTCCAAAGCCCGTGGAAATCATTGTGTCTTTCTGCTGACTTCTCTGATTTCTAGATCAAGCACTGTGCTATGTGACAAATTGCTGAAAATTTTGCTGCAGTTTCTTGTCAGGGATGGTAAAGAGAGTGGCCTGTGCAAATACATATCAAACACATCACTTTAAGAACGGGGGTGAGCCTAATGATACCACTGTCAATAAAATCCTCTTTTGCAGAGATGCATTTCTAGACTGGTGTGACCAGAAATGAGTTGCCCGTGTAGCTTGTCTAGTTGTCATCTGCCTTAATTCCTCCCGTTTTCAATACCTAGTACTAGTTACATGGACATCTGCCAGAGAGGTGCTAGCTAAGACAAACTGTAAGAACACCTTAACATGTGGGGAGTGTGTATTCCTTTTTGGTTAACACAGCAGAAGGCTGCAATAGTTATGATTTCAGCTTCAAATTCACAGTTTCCAGTTGTATCATATGTCTAAGCCTCTCTGTGCATTAACTACGTGGCTGCAGAAGTATAATCAAAAGGTATTTGAAATGAGAGGAGGAGGCTTGTGTCTGGATAAGAGGAGGTGCTGCTAAGGTCTCTTCTTCCCTCTCTGCCCTTAGCAGTGGATTGATTCATTTTGTTTGATTTCCCTCCCCCTCCCGTGTAAATATTAAACGAGTAGATCTAGGAGGAAAAATAACTTAATGAGATAGAAAGAATCTCTCTTGGGAAAAAATAATAAAATAAATTCCGCCTCGTGAAAATAAATCATACTAAAACAGAAGGGAGAAGACTTTGAGAGGGCAATGACAGGCAGCTTGAAGTGTCTGCTGAGGTGACTGCCCCCCTCCCATCCCCCAGTCACCCTGTGTACTGTGGCAGTGCAGGAGGGGGAGATGGTGACAGCAATAATTAGTTACCGTCTCTGGTGTTACGCTTGCCCAGTCTCCTGCTGTGGCCTGTTTGCCCTTCTATTTCAAATTCACACAGCTCTGTATGTTTTTGCTTGTTTCCACCACTGCCATCTCATAATAATGCTTATATATCATGCTAATCTCACTCCCACCGAGTCTGTAAGGGGGTAGAAAGCACAGTAGGATGTTTATGTGCTACTGTTAGAGGATAGGCAACAGGTAGAGACCAGCGGTGTGCTAGATATCTGAAGTCGTCAGAAATGGTTAGAGATAATAAATGTATCTTCTGCCATCAGTCCTGTCTTTCATCCGTGCTCAACAGTGGCAAATAAACACTGCTAAGGAATACGCTGACTGTATTTACTTTAGCTTTCTTCACAAGGCAGGAGCCAAACACGTGTCTAGGAGCAATTGCACCCTCCATCTGTGAGTGATCATCCTGCTTAAATACAGCAGCAGACCTCACTTTGGAGAGCAGAACAGAGCTGAGCCCTCTCCCTGCCTCTGCTGTTCAGCTGTGCGGGCAGAGCAGGAGCAGGGAGGGGAGGGTGTTGGGTGCAGACTTTTGGCTGCCTTAAAGTGACCACATCCTGTTAGGCTGCGGAAACATCAGACTAATGTAGAGATCTGTCTGTCTGAGATGTAGGAGCGCTTGTGGGGATCCAGCAGATAATTTGCAGGCACATTTGTATTGCTGCAGGAGGAACAGTGGTGCAGGGAGAACTCCTGATCTTGCTCCTGTGCTCGGTCTGTTCACCCGCATCCCACCCACATCCCGGTTCTCTGTAGCATTTAAGTACAGTGCAAATGGATGTATTTCAACGAGGTTGCTTTCTTTGTCTCTGGTGCAGCTCCCAGATATTGTTTTCCTGATGCTGCATGGAAAGACTAACACTGAGTCTGTGATGGCAGAGTAATGCTCAGAGCAGCAGCCTGTGGCCTTTGCCTGAGATCCTTCCCCAGCTGTGTCAGAGTGCCGCACCTTGCAAGGTGGGAGAATTTCCTCATACAAGCAGGAAGCCGGGCACCACGAGACCGGGCTGCTCGTCCAGGACCACGCAGGAACACTGTGGCGCACGAGAGAGAATTGATAGCGAGTCTCTCACGTCCTAAGTCAGTGCCCAAACCAAGACTTGCACTATTACACCACGTGAAAGTGGCATGTGAGATCTTAAAGGGCAGATCGTTTATGATGATGCTTAAGTTCTGTGAAGTCACATGCTTAAATCTAAGTGTGCCTGGGAGTTTTGCTGAGCCCAGTTGGGTGTCAGAATGCTAAGTGCTTTCCTGACACAAAATCTGAATGAGGAAGTGGCTCATGCATGTACGACTGCTAATAGCAAATGGCGTTCATCCAGTTTCAGTTGGAACTGGAGGAACTTTGTTTTTGCTGGGGATAAAAATAAAAAAAGGCAGAGGCCTGTTATAGTGGGTCAGTATCCTACAGAGCCCTATTGTGTTATGGCCAGAAGATCAAGAAATCTCAGTATGGGCAACTGCAGAATATTTGGGACAGTTCTGTTATTCCTTGCTGTTGGCCAGAAATTGCTTAAGTGCTAAAATTCAAGGCTTCATATTCCTATTTTGCTTTTTAAAATATGTAATGGGGGGGTGTTTGCGTTTCATAGAAGAGTTCAAGTGGATGCACAGAATCCTCTAATGACTGGGCATGGGTCAGTAAGGAGCAAATGCAGCAGCCATCCTTAGAGGGTTTCTTTCCACTTCCCTGTCAGAGGTCCAGTGTAGCCCCAGGGCTTTTTCCTTTCCAAATACAGCTTTAATCCAGGGTGACAATATCTGGCAAACTCAAGCGTATTCTCATTAAGGCTCCTGCACACCTGTTTTGAGGATACTTGTTAATATCTTGATATGGAAAGTCAACATAATGCTACAGGTTTGAGAGTTGCAGGTATGACCATTACTTGAAAAATTAGCTCTGGATACAAATGTCTTTGTGCCTCTTCTACCCAGAAAAGACAGTTGAGCATATGGCATTGTTTCACATGAAAATGTGCTATGAAATTACTGTTATGTACCAGCCAGGGCTAAGAAGAAGTTGAGTAAAATAGCTCAGAAAAGAGAGTTGGTTCTGCATGGTAAGTCAGAAGCCTGTATGGTAGTTTATGCTATTTTGTGAACAGGAGAGGAGGACATTGTACTCTCAGAGAGATCTTGGACTCCTTTACTGTGAGGGTAATAATTGTAGCGCTGTGACTAATCTTGGCAGTTCATGCAAATGACACTTTAAATGGATAATGTAAATATAATTGTAAGGACCTCTCTAAACTGAGTGCTGCCCTGTTAATATGGGATGCAAATGCTTCCTGTTGTCCTGCACGCCCCAAGGGGACCTTCCCAAGGAGCGGCATCGTAGATGTTTGGTCCTCCCAGACACCATCCTGTAGGGCCTGGGAAAGAGGAGCTGGCACGAGACTGTGCTTGCTGGGAACAAAAAACTTAAGAAAAAGATTTTAACACTAGCTCACATCTAGCCCAATTATTTACTCCCAAGGAACTGGGCTCCTACTGCATCAGCAGATTTCCGTTCAGGTGGCGTACCATCAGTTTAGCTCCCTGACAGGAGATTGTTAGGGGTCCCAAAGAAGGTACACGGGTTTGTACCAGATTCTTAAATGAGAAAGTGAGGGGAGCACAGAGCAAGTCTGAAAAATCATTTTTCTTACGTATCCATCAAGTTTAACTGCAGGGAAAATGTTACGGTGAATGCTAAGTCCTTGGAAACAGGTCTTTACAATGGAAAATAACAGACCAGACCTTTCATTATAATGCTGAAAGTTCCCCCCATTTTCCCTCTTCCTTTTTTTTTTTTGCTTGCTTTCAGCCGGAAGCTAACTTCTGCTTACTTCTGACCTCTGTGTGGTGAGCGTGTGTTTTGACAGAGCCTGGGAGTGGACTCTCAAAGCAGAATTTCTGGATTGGATCAGTGGGACGCAGAAAGGCTCCGGTCCACGGTGCACGGCAGCACAGCGCTGCCAACTGCCCTTCTTAGCGTGTGGTTTGACCCAGAGCAAATCTGCTGATGCAAGCATAATGCTTCTAGGTGTTCTGGCATGACGAAGACCATAAGGGATGAAGATATTAAAAAGAAAAACTGCCTGAGTTCGTACATTCTTAACAGGTACTGGGTTGTTTCTTGCTGCTTTTTTATTTTTTTCTTTGAAAGACTGATTTAGATTAACACAGTTTTTCCGTTAAGACCCCTTTAAAATAGATGGAGTCAAAATGTGTTGTAACTTGTATGTTATTTTTAATCCCCATTTATAATGATGCCTCAGAAGCCTGAAACCAACATCTGTTTCCTTCTTGGATTGGTTTTTTTCCATAGAAGACACTTCCCTTTTTTTTTTTTTTATGTTTAACTACTTAAAGTCACCCCATTCTGTAATCAAGGGTTGGAAAGTCATAAATCACAGTTGTATCAGATGTGTCGCGGGGTATGGGAGCTCGTTACTGCAGAATCTAACTTGTGGGGAAATACCTGGCCTCTTTGTGCCACACAGAGGAGAAGAGGGAATCTTCAATCCTTTGCTCTTCAGTTACGTGTCCTTGGAAAAATGTAATTACCCTCATTACGTGTGTTTGTAACTCCTGTTGCTGTGCATTGTGCCAATGATTTTAATCAAATGACATGCTCCAGGGATTCAGCTTGTCAACTCTGAGGGGCAAGAATTTACTCCTTCATGCTTTTTCCTCTCCCCCGCCCTCCCCATGTGCTGGGCTGTGCAGTCTTCCTCTGGTGCTCCAGTCACACTGACAGCCAGATCTGAGGGTGGAACTAAAGTTTCCCCCAGGTCAGCTCAACAGGAACATTGAGGATGATGCTCATTTTCCTCTGCAGCATGGGGCAGGGACTGCGTGGCTTGTTTGCTTGCTTGTTTAAACTGTACTTCTTTTTATCTGATGTGCTAGTCCTTGAGAGGTGAAATAATATATTGAGTATGAAAAGATTTGGACTTGTCGAGTTACCAAGGCAGCAAGGCAGCTGTTAAAACCGTGTAATTCAAAAAGAGGTAAAAAAAACCCCAAAAGACCTGTTTGATGTTTGTGCCTGTTTGATGGAATTTGACAAACACTTAGTTCCTCTGCATACGCACGCACATATGGAAAAAAGGGAAAGGTAGAGGCCTCAGCTTCCCCTTTCACACGGGTTTGGAATAGCATGTTCCCAGCTTTCCCTCAGTGAGGTGGGAACCAAAGTGGGCCTGAAGACCCTGGTCCTCATGAGAGTGAAGCCAAGCACACGCCACAAGCCTGGAGCTGAATCCAGGGTATCAGCATCCCCTGCCAGGCAGCCCCCCCTGGGGTGGGGACGGGCGTA
>NW_008795918.1:3121110-3150506 GCF_000699145.1 Aptenodytes forsteri
TGTTGGCTCATTTCGAAAGGCCTCTCGGCTCTGCTTATCCTTCCTTGGGGTTTCTCCCTCGTTTCATCGCCGTGGCATACGTATAAATGATTTTTCCTGTCGCCTTTTTACTTGGGAAGTGCCTGTTTGGTTTAGCTGTCACCGTTGTTCGCAGGCTACTAGGAAAACTATAGTATTAAACCCTCAGATCGTGTTAAATTTAGCAATGGGCAGACAGCTGTAATCAGTATTAAAGTATTTCTTATCGCTGGTAGTTAAAAGTATTTAAAAACATTTAGTAAATTGATATTATGGCTCCCACACCCTGATTTATCCACATACTCTACCAACTGTTACACACTTTGCGTGCTTTAATCTGCTATTTTTAATTTAACATGGTCTGCCTGTGATCTGCAGCGTGGGTGTCCTGCAAGCCTCAGACCTTCCTGCTGGGTTCAGAAGGACTGTCTGCAGCCAGCCCCTCTCCAAATACCCCTTACTTATAGATCACAAGCCTCGCTCGCGGTCTATTTATGCTTTTCTAAGAAAATCTTCCACATGCACAAAGCCGCTACGTAGCACGTTGAAAAGAGTTTTGAAAGGAAAAAAGGATAAAGCTGCTTCTAAAGTAAAAGCGGCACTGTGCAACCAGGCACAGTCTATAACGTGTTTTCGTGTGTAACAGAAGGCAGTATTTATGGGCTGTCTCCTGACATGTCCCTCGAACATCCTCATCTTTAGATGTGGTGCTTATGACTGGCAAAGAAAATGTTTCACACCATGAGGCTTCACTACCCTGTGGTGTACAGGCTGAGTCTCATAAATAAGGAGATTCAGGTAGGATCTGTGTATTAAAAATCCAAACAGCAAGCATTAATATTAAAAATACATACATTACAGGGGACCAAAATTGTACCATTTCAGTGCTTTTCACATGTTTAATGAAGCCCTTGAATTTACTGCCTTTAGAGTTTTTAAACCTTTGCTGAAATCTTGCAGCAAAGATTTTGCTTCAGCAGCAGCAGAAGTCAAAACAGATTTAAGTCAAGTGGATCATGTCTCGATGAAGTCTGTATTGCTATAAAAAACAACGACAGGCTGTTGTCTTAGTGTTCTCCCTTCTCTTCTGAGAACCCTCACAGCTGAGGGACAAGGCACCTCAGAGCTGCCATTATGCTCCTGCAGCGCGCCTGCTTTGGGGATGCTCAAAATATTGGTGGATGCTAATGGTGGTTCCTGGCCAGGCTGTGGCCTGGGACACGATATGGCAGGCCGATAGTTTTTCTTTGTGGGTATGTGTCTCCTGTCATTTATGAAGGGATATGTTGGTCTACCTATACTCATCCTACTGGATCTCTTTTGATTTTCTTCAATTTCTTCACCAAATCTTTTTCTTTCACATCTGAGAGACTGGAGGAGGGGGACGATACATTCAAAGCTGGCTGTGGTGCTTCCTCTTAAACCAAGTGCAGTTTACATGTGCCTGTTGCTGTGTATTCGGAGCTGTTGCTGGTGGAGCCTTTCCAACATGCAGCCTGAGCAGCTGTAACCAAGGCACTGGGGCTGCACAGCCTGCAGCAGCAGCTCTGCATGCATCAGGCCAAGTTGTACTTTTCATCTACATCAGGTTTGAAGAGCGCTGTCCCCAGTCTGGCCGACCTCTAACTAAAAGAGGCACAGTAGCAGCAGTCCCACATGTTTATAGACAGACCCAGGCAAAACAGAGGTGAAGCTGGGACGAAGAATGATGTGCCTGGGAAGATTTAATTCCTGTAACAACTCCTGCCTGTGCTCAGACTCGCTGAGGCTGCAGGAGCAGGCTCCTTCTGCATTTCTTCCTGTTCTTGAGGATCAAGGCAATTGTGGCAGTGATAACTTGCAGTGATTCAGGAAACCGTTTCCTTTCGCTTAAACACCAGAGGCCACAGCAGTCTGTGTCCTTGCAGTCTCTTGCAGTGAGAATTACAGTACGTAGGACAGTGCGTACCATGTGTACCTGCAGTGGTTGGGACCTGTGCTGCTGTGAGTGTGGGCTGCTTTTTGTGCACCGAGTGTGAAGTCTGGTTCAGGTCTTAGTTGCGATGCTCAGGGGAGGTTGACTCCGAAACTGAGAGCTCTCTCCTCTGCCTGTCATTGTGATTTCTGTAGCACATGCTTTCCTCTGGATCCATGACTTTCTTGACCAGTGAGGAGAGCTTCGTGTAGGAGAAGACAGCATAATGGCTTTTAACTGAAAGAGGGTAGATTTAGATTAGATATAAGGAAGAAATTCTTCACTATGAGGGTGGTGAAGCACTGGAACAGGTTGCCCAGAGAAGCTGTGGATGCTCCATCCCTTGAAGTGTTCAAGGCCAGGTTGGATGGGGCTTTGAGCAACTTGGTCTAGTGGAAGGTGTCCCTGCCCATGGCAGGGGGGTTGCAACTAGATGATCTGTAAGGTCCCTTCCAACCCAAACCATTCTGTGATTCTATGAAGACTAGAGAACTCCCACGCTGAGAGTTTAAACACGCGTTTCTCTAAGTAACCTGTTTCCTCCTCGCCTCCATTCTTGGCTTCTCTTACCAACCGCATCTAACAGCACACGGAGCGTTCAGACAGATGAGAAATTGATCATACCATTTCTCATACAGGCTTTGAAGACAGACAGACTTTCATTATTGCTTCTTTTTTTGATACAGCTGAAAGGTGCTAAGGTATTGCTATGCTTAATCCTTCAAAGAGATTATCGGTACTTTTGGCTGCATTCACTCCTTAGGCAGGAGAGCTTAGGTTAAGAGTTTAGCATTAGTGTAGGTTATCTGAATTTGCTTCCAGTGATGGTAATTGCTAGCTCATCAGTTGGGCCACGAGAAACCCTTAAATCACTTAACTACAGGAAGGGTATTCTACCATCACTTGTTTCTGCATGAATTTCTTCCGGGCCTTCCTTTCTTCAGTAACCCCCTGCTAGCCATTTTTGAATGACTAAATGTTAAGCTGAAAACTACCTAAGATAATTCATAAAACTTAAATTAAATGCCTAGGATTGTAATCTTTGTCTGTAGTGGTGTGTCTGTGCAGTTGTAAACGTTCTGATGTTCTAAATATTTCAGTTGTCATTTACAAATATTGCAAAATTTACTCTAAATCTTAAAACTTTTATCCGTTCCTTTTTTTTACCATCTCTGCAGTGAATGTTGATTACAGCAAGGATGCAAATTGCTTTAAGGACTGAAAAAAAATTTTTTTTTTCAATTCCAAGCATTACTGCTATGTTGCTCCCCATCCAGTTTATTGGTTGTACCTTTTCCATTTTGATAAGTGTTACTATTTTATATTATGTGAGGGTGCAGTTACATGTGATAAAAGCCTTTGCATTTAAGCTAGAGTTCAGAAGGAGCAGAAGACAAGTGCTTCAGCAAGTGGGTGGCCAGAGGCTTTCAGGTGTGAGTTGCACTGACACAGCTCGAGCCTGGCTCTGCATGTATGATGGGGCATGAAAACCCTTGCTGTGCCCTTTGAGTGCTGTTTGAGGAAACCTGCTTGCTGCAGCTCTTTATTCCTTCCTGTATTTTGAGTTGCCATTCCCTCCTTCTCATGAGTCTCCTTTCCCCTTCGCCAAAGCTCTCTCAGGGTGAAAGTTATCGATTGGTTTTTGACTTTTGTGGCTGCTTTTTGAGAAGTAGTCATTGCCTGGACCCACCTCTCTCCTGTCCTCTGAGTAACCAGCGGATGCAGGGTGCTTCCTTCCGCCGCTCTCCCTGCCCGCTGCCTGCAGTTCTTTGCACGGCTTATTCTTCATACTTGCACCGAGTAACTTGGTTTCTTGAGAACTGTTTGTTTGCCACTTGCAAACTTTTCAAGAGAAAGCTGGTTAGTCAAAGCCCTGCTGAGTGTGCTTTTCATCTTCAGGGTTTCCACTGATGGTTCTGGGCAGCAAACACAGACAATTGCTCCTGTCAGCGCTCTGTTGAGAGGGTAAAATATCTTAAAATATTTCTCTATGTAAACTTCTGTGAGTTAGCTTTTGGAAAATTATTTTGGAAGAATCTAAGTTTCTGTAGTGTCTCCATCTCATTTCCAGGTTTGCCTTGCCAGTTGAGGCCCTCCTTGCAGGACTGCCATCAGTGCCCACAGGCCTGCAGGTTGTCTCTGTAGCTAACTCTGTCCTCTTCTTCCTGTTTAAAGCCAAGAAAGTCGCTCCGTGTGTGGCTGTGTTTGATTTGGGATGCCAGCTCTCTGCCTGCACAGGCTGGGTTGCCTTCAGACTCCTTGGCACAAATGCACCCATCGTGCCACGTCGGAGGCAGCGACGGTCGGAGCGGCTCCTGCTTGGGGATGTCCTGCTTGTTGATGTCTGTCAGAGGCTGACGCAAGCTCTCCCCTGCCTAGTTGTTGATTATAGTTATGTATGTTTACAGGGGAAATGTGTCATTCTGTCTTTGAAAGACACTCAGAATGTTTTCTATAAACAAAAATAAAATGAGAAGTTACCTAGAGGTGAAGCTTGCATAGCTACTTTTGAGAGATGTAGTGCTTAGTGTTTTTATGGCTGCACCGCCAAATTCGGTGGAAGCTTGCTGTAAATCTGAGACAGACACAGGCTCTGTCTAGCCTTGAGCCAGTGCACCTGGGGGGTCAAAATTTACCATGACTTCAGTGTCACTGGCTCAGGCCCTGTATGTACAAAACAACAGAATTATTTTTAGGCTACCCTTACAAGCATGCATATGCATGCATAAGGGTAATGAAGCCCAGATAAATGGTTAGCGTGTGCACTTAGGCTGCTATTAACTGCAAAACCTCATCCTGTCCCCTGGTATTTTGCCTGTTGTCCTTGATTGCTGAGAGTAATGCAGTGTGACTAGAACTGAAAGGACCATTTCTCTCCCTCTCTCTCTCCCTTTCCCAAATGTTTTCCTGTGTTTGACAGTTCTCCGCTGACCATCAGGATCCTTTTTATTATGGTCACAGAGAAACAGCATTAAACAGATGTTTAAATAATTTTAAACAGATGTCAAAGATCATAAAAATCAGCTGGGCAAAGGCTGGACTTGCGTCTGAATACACTTAAAACCAAAATGAATACAACAGTAACAAATGCTCTCCTAACAAAACCAATTAAATTTCCAAATGATGGTGTGTCTTTAACTTATTTCAGAATCATTCCGTTGACAAGACTGTCTTTCTGTGTATCCTTTCTCTCTGACAAGTAAAAGCATCTGAGAAGATGCCCCTGAATCTCCTGTGTAAAATAGGAGTAATGAACCTGTGCTCTGTGGCTGCAGCCAGCCCGCGGGTTGATTTTGCGTGGTATGAGGTCCCATGATTCCTCCCCTTCTCATATTATTGCTAGGTAATACTAAGGTGTATATTAATTTGCAGGCTGCCAAGTGTTTTTGAAAGGGCTCACAGCAAGGAAGAGATAATCCGTTTTAGTACAAAACAAAGGTAACTGTGGGGAAGGAAGATGGAGGAATTTACCCACAAGAGCGTTTCTCTCTTATTTCTTGTGAAATGAAAATGTGGTTGGACCAAAATAACTCCACCGCGGCAGCCATTGGCTTTCTAGAGCCGTGATGTTCCTAGGCATGCCATACATACTGCGAGACATGGCTCCATGCATTTTAAAATAAAATAAAAACTTTGGAAAAAATGGGATGTACCAGCATTCCTGTCCTTGTTCAGACCTATAGGAATGATGGTCGCTGCTGTCTGATATAGATGGCACCTGAGCTCTGACATGTAGTATCACAGAATCATAGAATCATTTAGGTTGGAAAAGACCTTTAAGATCATCGAGTCTAACTGTAAACCTATCACTGCCAAGTCCACCACTAAACCATGTCCCACATGTCTTTTAAATGCCTCCAGGAATGGTCCTGTTCGGGGGAGGGGGGTAAAGCTTTGGGTCGCCAAAGAGAGCAAGATGCAGGCTTGGAAAGGAAGCTGCTTGCTTTTTTTGGTCATGGCTTCTTCAATAAGTATCACTTTCTGCTAGTTTTGTAGCTTGTTTCAAGGTAAACAAGAAGCACTTTAATCAGGAGAATTTCTGGAGTGGTGTAGCATGCTCAAGTCTATCATAGATATTCCTTTAGCAGAGAAATCCTCCAGAAGTTTGTTGTTTGGTAATACTGTAAGGGTGTTGCACCTAGATGCCTGAGCTGTTTTGGGGGTGTGTGTGACTCTCATGTTAGGATGCTAGTTTTCTTGAATTGCAGATGGCACCCAGCAAAACTTACCCTCCTGTGCGCAGTTGAGGTGTGGTATTTTATCCCTGCATGACAAGTGCCTCATGACCTCTTCCTGCTCATCTCTTAAATGAAGATGTGGTTGTCATGACTACATTTAGTAGAGAAAGAAATGTTCCTCCCAGCTTGGGCGCTTGTGTAACGGCTTGGTTCAGGCAAGGTGGTATTTTTATCTGGATCCTTGCTCGAGGGTGGGCAGATGATTTCTGTGACCAGGGAATAAAAGTGCCCAAGCTGGAGCTAGCTGGTCGCTGAATGCGGCGGCTGCCTACGCTGCAGCTCTCCTGGGCATGGTTTTGAGCCAGTGCCGTGCCATCGACAGCACTGCGGCAGTGAAAGCCAGCAAAGAAAACTTTCAAGGGTTGTTTCTAGAGGTCTGGGTGTAGCTGATGCTGCTCATTTGTTTCTGGAGAGGCAGAGACTCTGGGACGTGGTGCTGACGGGAAGGGTTTCCCTGTGCTGGCCCGGCGCTCTGGGGGTGTGTTCACCCTGAGAGGCCAGGCCAAGCACCTTCTCCTCTTCCTAAAGTTGTCCCCCCGATCAGCAGATCTCTGACTATTTGCTTGAGAAACAAGCAGCTTACTCTTTAGGAGCTATCGTTTCAGGCTGTCTGCAGACTTGGGCAATATTTGTACAAAATAATTAATGTTTCAGCATATTATGTTTTTAGGCTTCTTTTTAATCTCTGTTGTCTAGAATTTTTTTTTCATTCAGTGGTACTAATACAGGTTCTAGTGTCATCAGATGCCTACAGGAGCCGGGTATTGTAGGTATAAGCCTATTAGGCAAATGTCTCAAAGTGTATTCTGATAACATTGACCATTTCTTCTGTTTTTCATTCCTGCTTTTCTGCTTGAATGCCCTGCTACACATATTGCTGCATGTGTATGTTGCAGAACATACAGGTGAGCTAAACTTGCTGGCGGAATACGTCTGTGTTTTAATCATCTAGTTTGAACGCTTATTAGCTGAAAAACGTTGCATTTTCAGCTGTTTCCATTTTTAAATTAACAGGTTTTTTCCAGCAGTACATATCTGACATTTGTCACTTTTTTTGTTAGCTGGAAAGCTTGGGCTGGAAAGTTCTCACAGCTGCTGTTTGTGGCTTCGGCTTTGTTTTAATTGCTGCACTAGAAACATGTAGCAGCATGCTGTTGGAGCCCTTCAGCCTGGTGATGGGTGGGAATCAAAGCATTACAAAATTCATTTAAAGGGGGGAAATTATTTTGCAGTTTTATCCAAGGGTTTGAGGTCATTATTGAAGTTTGCAAGGAGCTGGTCAACAAATTACAGCATTTAGTTGTGGCTAGGTAATTGTGACATTCTGAAAAAGTATGTGCTTTTTGATGACAGACATTTGCATGTGTTTTGCTTTTGGGGGAAGAAAAAGTCTTTCCTGGCTGCAGATGTACAACCAAAAATGGAGGCTGTTTAATACGTTTCTGCCATGCAGTGCTGAACCTCCTAGCCTAACGTAGGCTTGTATGGTTGATGTTTGTACTTCGTGTTATGAGCTGGTTGTATGTACGGACATGCATTTTTGTGCTGGAGTTATTTGTAATGGCTTGCTTTCTTATTTTAAAAAGAGTACTTGGGGAGAATGCCCTCACAAAGCCCCCGCTTCCTCCTCGCAGCTGCATGCTACTGCATCTTTATGAGGAAGTAAGCAAAACTGTAATGGTTGACTTCTGCACACGGTCTTAACAGATGTACCTGACGGCATCTGTTTACTGAACTAAGGCTTTAGCTTTTTTGCATAAAGGAGTTGGTTTCTCATGAAAAACCCTTGTACTATTGAATTATGTATGTGTAGGATTGCTCCAAGGGCCACATGTTGATATCCTTAATGACACAGAAAGTCTGCAAATAATCGCTAGTGATGAATAATTTGCTGTTTAAGCATTACCATTTCTATTCTGGCATATTTTGTGATCTCATTATATGACCTGTTTTTTCCCCATCTTGCAGCCTTTGTAATTTTACAGACTTGTTGCTTGATCAAATGTCTTTTGTCCATGCAAAAGCTTTTAGCAAAATAGTTGTTTGGTACTTACTGAGTGGCATACCTCTAACTGATGTCTCTGTAAACGAAGTATTACCAGCAGTAGAGAGTGTGTAACTTGAAAAAATTTAATAGTAAAAATGTAAAAATCAAGTATTGCTATCCGCAATGTATAAACTGAAGAGAAGACTGCAGTAAACTGCACTGTTAGATGCGCAAGCTTTCACGTTCTAAATATGATCAAATCATTTCTGGGAAAGGAAACTAGTGGGAACATTAATAAGCTTTTATATGCATTTTGTCATTAATAATGTAGACAGTACCATTCAGATGGAGAACATAACCCATTTTATCATAGCATCATCTTAACGTGATAGGCTCCTTGCCTTTCCAAGGTGAGAGGGCTGCAGATTGCCTTCTGAAATCTCATCCTCGGAGGACGTTTTGCTTTCGGCTGCATTGAATCTAGACCAGCTTTGCAGGAATATGGGGAAGCTGCTTTGTATTTATAGTAACACGCTGGTAGCAGCACCTGCCTTTCTGTGTTTCTATGTATAAAGTTCATTTTTTTCCATACTTATAATAGACAAAGGTGGACATGTCCTTTTCACTAGTGTTTTCATTCTTGCCTTCCTGGGTGGGTTTTTTTTTTAATAAAGGTTATTTCTTTTGTCTTCTGTGCAATAAGGCAGCACAGCAAAGCCGTGCCGGTGCTGTTGGGCCTTGCAGGCAGTAGGAGGCTGGCTCCACAGGCCACCAAGTTGGGCTGGTGTCTCTGCCTGAGCCAGCCCTCTTGCTGTGTGAGCTGGTGCCAACCTGGGATTTTGAAGCTAGAAGCCTGCAGTATTATCTGGTAAAACACTGATTTGCTCAGTGTGTTCTTTAGTTGTTTAACATGCCAAGGGTAAAAAATGAGAGAACAAAGGCCTGAAATACCCCATATTGTCTTTGTGCTTCCAGCTGCTTTAATGTGCTTGCCAATGCGACATGCAGCATTTATCTCCAATTTAAAATCAAGAGAGGGACTTATTTAGTCATTGACTCCAGGAACGTTTCCAAAGTGCTCTACCAACCAAGTAAATGTGGTGTGCCGGATCCTGCAACCATTGCCTCTGTTTGAGAGGAGCAAGCTTAGGTGAGCAATCCTGCTGCATCCCGCTCAGCGTGAATCAAGCCTAGTATGAGGAAATTTCTTTCTTTTAATGTAAACAAGCTCTGATCCTTTAGTATGTGCGTAATCCTGCTCCTCTGTTAGGAGATGTGGCCCTGCTTCTCGTGGGGTTTTCTGCAGATGGAGCCCGTGGCTTGGATACCTTTGGCTGGAGGCAAATCTGAGATTTTAAGAAGCTGCCAAGGTGGCTTTAGAGGTGGGAGAGAGGGGGAAGGAGTGTTAAGAGCTGCCTTGCAGAGCCAAGGCAGAGACCACGAGGGATGCTAGGAGGAGGCAGGCAACGTGTAGCCGGAGGCGCAGTGCTGCTGCCTGATGGCACCGTCAGGAGAAGGTGGTCGTTACCCCAGTTTGCAGCGGGAGAACCAGGGTGCAGAGAAACTCTGTGACCGAGGTCAGGCTGAGAAGGGAGCAGGTGACAGAGCAAGAGCTGAATCCTGATTTACCTCTTTCAGTGGCTGATTCACAGCGGTGCCCTTCCTCCCTGCAAGTTGTTTTAACACTGTTTACTGTGTGGGCTGATGCCAATCTTACGATGTTGCAAGATGAGAAATGAACGGTGGCATGCAGTTTCATAGCACAGTGTTAAATTCAATGAACATATAGTTTATTTAGATATTTGTTCTATAAAGTGTAAAATCAGCATTGGTGCTGCTTAAGAGAAAGTGCTCTGTTAGGAAATGGTTTCCAGATCACCTGGTAGGTAAAGGTTTCTTCTGGCTGATTGCAGTGGGTGGCTGTCTTTGGTCACTAATCCTGTGACATAGGCCTAGCGTTGTATTCTGGCAGTGCAAATGGTAAAAGTGAGATCAGCCTGTTGTGTATCAATGCCACTTGTTTAGACTAAATGTCCTAATAATCCAGGACGCTGTGACTCTTGGCCACAGAGCACACACACAAAGCTGGGTGGGTTCAGACAAATGGAGATAGCCTCTCAAATATGAAAACTTGCTGTCAGTGAATCAGATGGTGCCCTTTGGGTATGTCCTCACAAGGTCCCATTTCATGTCAGGCTGAAACTGAGCAGTCTTCTCACTAAGTTTTGCTTATTACATGTAAATATTTATAGACATATAATCTAGTTTCTAATTAGAAGAGGGTGCTCCTTTCAGAAGCATTTTCATGAAGACTGGCGAATTTGTGTATCGCCCCTGCTACCCAGAGGAGTGTTATTTCTTTTCTGCAAATGGGAGCAAATGGAGCTGAACAGATTTGTCCTCCTCCTCCACAGAGAAGGGTAAGACTAGCTCACACAGCCGTGTAGCCTGTATCTCCAGGTAGCTCAGAGAGTGAACTATCCGGAATTGAGTCTCTGAGGATGCGCCCACTCTTGGTGGGGAGATCGCACAGCCCAGGAGCGCCCGCATGCCCTGGCTTTGCAGGTGCAGTTACCTGGTGTAGCTGGTTACAGCGAGCCTCGCTGTTAGCCTCTTCTTACAGGCATAGGCACAGCTTTCACATTAATCAGGGATTGCATTTAGGATCTCCTGATTCCTGTTCCTGGGTAGAGTTTGCATATCATTAATGGTTTTTTTATGAGAGCTTCATGCCCTCCAAGGCAGCTATGTGATTTACCAGAGAGCTGCCTGGAAAAGGAGACACAAATGACGGCAAACCACAGAGCAGGCACGTGATCTTCAGCACTTCTTGTTCCCGCAGGGCCAGCTAAAGACAACTCCAGACAACTGTCTGAAAACCCTTGTGTGACTCCTTATAGATGACTGTGCAGACACATGGTCTCCAGCACTTTAAAAGAGGTCTTTAAAGACCTACAGACTTTCAGACAGTTGTCTGGAGAATTTTTCAGTTGCCTCTGTTGCAGGGACAAAAATTAAAAGGAGGTGGACAAGCAGGTGTAATTCAGTGCCTTAAGCATTGCTCCTTTATATTCTGCCTCCAAAGAGCTCTAGCATTGAGCAAGCTTTCACCTAGTGCCTGTTTACAGCTGTCTGTCCAGTACTCAGCAAAAAGGGAAGGCTCTGACCCAGAGGAGTAACAATCTCTTCATGTATTATCTAGCCCTGTGAGATTATTGAACTGTTCAGAGTCTGCTGGATTGAATTGCACTGCTGCTTGCTGGGATATTGGAGCATCAAAAATAAGTGCTGTGTAAATAACTGTGCTTCAGCTATGTGGATGCAATCCCAGGAATAACGTTGCATTTGAGAAAGAGTGATTGTTTCATTCCTGACACTGCTTCTGTTGGTGTATTTTGTTTGTTTTCAAGCAGTAGGCTTGGAGAGAAAACAGTCCAGATTTTTGCATATTTTTAACAAAGTGTTTGGCTAATATGTTAATTGAACCTTGAACACACGCAGTAATAATTTTAAGCCACGGTAGATGTTTCACCAATAAGGTAATTCTCTCTACAGAGGGATAAACAGTTTGCTCAGCCAGAGGAGAGCTCGGTTACTTGTGCCTTACTGCATGCGTTTATGCGCATTGTATTCCCTGTAGAGTTGTGCTGATCCCTGGTGTTCGTAGCATGACAAGTGGAATCAACGCAAAAGCCATGTCTCTGCAGAGGTCTGCTTTAAATGAGTTTAAAAACCAGTCAGACCTAGTTTATGCTGCCCATGCCTCTTTTTTTGGAAACAAATGTGGTTGAAGAAAAGGGTTGCATTACCGACAAGCCCTTAGAGGGTAATTAAAACCGCCTGCAGAAATATAAATAGAAGGGGCTTTACTTGGTTGGGGGCACAGGTGAGGCTGCAGGAGCAAGGGTCTGTTCCTCGGCGGACTCCTGGGACCCGATGCTCTCCCTGCCTGCGTGGCAGAGCCAGGCTTGGGACGCTGTTT
Organism: Aptenodytes forsteri; assembly: GCF_000699145.1. NCBI lineage: Eukaryota > Metazoa > Chordata > Aves > Sphenisciformes > Spheniscidae > Aptenodytes > Aptenodytes forsteri. The sequence goes on from NW_008795918.1 coordinate 3,133,290, forward strand.
CCAGTTTCTCGCTGTACCGCCAGGCAGGCCTGTGCACTGACTTGCCTCAAGATGGGGGTTACCGCCACAGGTTGGTTAAAGCCGGCGTAGCTTTATTGGCAGTGACTGCCCAGGTCCTTGCTGCTGAGAAGGGGGCACGTCTTTGCAAAGTATTTGCTTCCCCATCCTTAGGATTAGGGATCCAACCTGTGGGCTTCTTTCTTTCACAGTGGAGATCTGCTTTGTTATGCTGCTAGCCCTTTCCCTAAACAGAGGCTAAACCTGGATTTAAAGATCCCAGAAGGGACAAAGGAGTTCAAGTGTCTTTTTGATCTTTGTTACTACCCTGAGGCGAAGTTAGATCATTTGCTGTGAGCTGATCTCTGTGCTTGGAAATTTACTGAAACAGCTACTCCAAAATAATTGTTCTGAATAGGTATTTTGGTGTGGGCGCTCATAGTCTTGCATAAGAATGTCTTTTGCTAGTCTGTCTTAATGCACTGTTGAAGCAGAATAACTGCTGACTAATTATTCAAGAATTGCTCTTTCGGTAAGTGCCTGAGTGCAGAAAAGCCCCACTACAAAGAACAAAGACACCCCCCCATCCTACCCTGATTCAAAAGAGGAGGTTCTTCCCAAGGTATTAAAATAGTTCTGTTCATTCATGGCTGTTTAGAAAAGAGCATACCAGTGGTAAGTTTTATGGTGCATGACTTAAAATATTTCATATTAATTAACAAACAAGTACAAATTAATTTTACATTATGATGCTTAAGGAGTAGACTGCAAGGAATGGTATTTAGCTGTGGCTGTTTGGCAATTATGACCTTGTATATAATAACAGACTCAATAAATTCTTGATGTGAGAGAGCACCATTAATCAACACAGAGTTAATTAACTGTGCTGCTTACACAGGAAGCACTGCGCAGAACTGTCTGGATCTCTGTAGTGCTACAGGCTGAAAATGTTTGATTTGTCTGATACCTGGCTCGTTCCCACAGAATTTTCCCTCAAAACTGGTGCTGAAGAGGGAGCAACGTTTCTTCTAGGTGAGTGGGCTCCTCACACTGGTCCCACAGGTCGTTTCCTTTTGCGGCACTGACGCTCTGGCAGACCTTAGCTGTGTCACTCTGTCACTTAGGCTTTCTGTCACCTTCACAGAGAAGGTCGAAGCAAGCCCTTGGAGGAGTGCTGGAGTACTGGAAATATAAAGGGCTCTTGCAACAATGATTTTGGTCAGGTTAATCCTATAGGACTGCCCAGGAAATTAGGAATTGCTGTGATAATTAAAAGTTATACTCATCAGCTCTCATTTAGACTTTATACAGGATTTTTTTTCTTGTGGGTTTTTTTTTAATAGTTTGAAAGGTAGCCCAAAAAGGGGAAAATGAACAAGATTCAGCACACTTTCAGAGAGAAAAGCATTCCATCTCTGTACCACTCACCCCTCCACACTCCAAATAGATCTTGTCATTTTCCTGAATATGTGATGCTTAGAAGTATGAAATTGGCTCAGCCAGTCGGAGTGACACTGACCATCATTTTGTTGGTTTGTTTTATTGTTGGCTCAGTGTGCATATTAATGTGAAGGACGGATTTCTAACCTGGGATTGTACATTTTTAATCATCTGGTTTACCTGCTTTTTGATGTCCTTTGAACCACTTTTATATCTGCGGTCACTGTAGACTGTGTCACGGAAGAATTCAAAGGTCTGAGCCATGGGAGTGCTTTAAGCTTTGCAACAACAATGCCCAGTAACAGCCAGTTTGGAGAGTTTGAGTGGCTGCAGTATGAGAGAAATGACAGAGAGCAACTGGGTCTTCTTTTCTTACTGCTAGTATGTACAGCCTCCTGAGTTAGAAGACTTCATATGCCCTGTTTTTATTCTTGAGGTTAAGTTAACTTAGAGGTATAGTACAAACACTCTTCTTTCTTGGTTTTTTTTTTAAATAAGTGCAGTTAAGTGTAATTCTTCCTCTTCTTCCCTCTTTCTGCCACCTGAGATATCAGTCTTAATTAAAGAGTCCCATTTAGTAAATCACTAATACAAGAGTAGTTTCGTACACTGCTACAAGATACGGTGACAAAATAGGGCGAGAAATAGATGAGCAAAAAATGAATCTTACTCTTCCTTCTGCCTTGCTGTGGCTGAAAATGCACTGCCTATTAATGCCTGCTTTTATTGGTATAACATTTTTAGGGCTAGGAGACTTCAAAGATTTTAACTGCTCTTTACATTTTTATGTAATGGTCTCTTGCTTTGAGTAGCGAAAGAGGTGTTTTACTTGCGTCCTCTGTCTACCGAGACAAATGGCGTCCCCATATTCACCTTCATTTATAAAGTGTAATGGAACGCTCTTAACAGTTTATAATGATGAACTAATTATGGGGGCCTGGGAGTGGGGAAGGGAGGGAGGGAGAGAGGAAGAGGCTTTCACTTTAGATCTCAAGGCAGAGGAAAGTGATGATTCAGCTAATCTCTCTTCTGCAAATGAGATTTTTCTGCTGCAGCCACACAGCTTCTGTATTTGATACAAAGGGAGGCAATAATTCTTAAATGATGGAAAAACAACTGTTCTTTTTCTTTTTTTTTTCCTCCCCAGTCCGGGAAACAGCAGTCAACTGACACCTTTTCTTATTAACCCCAAAGTGTAGCTAGTGGTTATGGCCTGGCATTCCTACTTTTCCGCTCTCCCATCCAGCTACCTCTTTAACTGGCTGGCGTGACTCTTACCGATTCTGGTGGCTCATCCTGTACTCCAGCTGCCGTCCAGACAGCGCATTCAGAAATGCTGCTTCAATTAGGTACATAACACTTTCTCAAATTCAGACTTGTGCCTAGTTTGTCACGAGCCGCAGGGGATTAAATCCAATGAATGGGCAATACTGTATTAAGCTAATATTAATGACAGCTATTCCATTTTAGTACTATGGCCAATGGTTCAACATATGTATATTTAAACATATGCACTACATAGTGCATCTGTAGACCCTTAACATATATTTTTCTGGATTTCTGAGTTGCCTTAACCATGGTTTTCTTTAAAGCCACATTTAGTATTCCTTGTTTTGAGGAGCCCTTTCTCTCTTGCCCATATGCCAGCACAATTTGTCCTTCCTCACACCTCTCTTGTTTTCAGAGCCTGACGCAAGATGGTCTGCAGTGCTGTGGAGTTGGATGAAAGGTAGAGGTTAAAGCTCCCTTTGCAGCAGTCCTTCCCCTGGGTGTGCTGGTCGAAATCCTTTGGATCTCCGCTGAAGTTTCATCATCCCCTTCATTCTTAGCTTCAGAAGAACTAGGATCATTTTCTCCTAACGCCACCAAAAAACTGGAGCTGGTGGCAGTACAAGCAAGAGTCATTAGTTCTCAAATAGTTTTAGGTATCATATGTAATTTGTGGCTCATCGTTTCATACATTTCTGAAGAGGCTTTTCCCCGTTCTTTTTGGCCTTACAAACAGCCCATATTTTTTCTCTTTAAACAAAATGGAAATGTTTTTATAAATATATTAGATGTAAGTTGAGGACAATGATAAATAATAGTAAAGATCTGTTACATGATGAGGAAGGTGTGCAACTAATGGATGCAGTCAGAAAAGACTGAAAAATTAAAATGTAAAATAGCCATAGCAATGTGAAATCTTACAAAGATGATTTTTGAGTCTGTGAATGATGGGGAAAATACAGGACTGGAGATAGACAAATGTTATGCCTTTTTTAAAAGGCGGCAAGTGAGGAGCCAGGGAATTAGTCAATGTAATGCCAACATTGTGAAGTATACAAAGCAAATTGTTGGACAGCAGATTTATAGGCATCTAGAGGATGTTAAGGTAATTAAAACAAGAAAACCACAAAAAAGCATGGAAACAAATGTTCATCCTAATGAAAGGCCCATGTCTTTACTTTTTTCTTGCAAAGATTCAGAGTGACAGGAAGACCGGCATTGTTTCAAATTTTGAAACTACAATACCATTTGTTATAGTCTATTCATGTTTTAAAGCCGTAAGTACAGTGGGCTGCATCCTGGTCTCCCAAATTTCAGCAACATTTGAGCTTCCCTGCATTTAATGGCATCCAGCCTTTTTGATAGCATAAGAGAAGGAGGAGGAGCATAATATTGAGAAGTCATAAAATGTCTTGTTCCCAAAAGCCTCTGGCATGGCAGAGGTCAGGATTTCTGAGAAGTGAAATCTCTGCTGTTGATCTTTCTACTCTGTTCAGGGAAATGGGACTTTGTGCACTCTTTTTGAAACTTACATTCACAACACCAGCAGAAACAACCCTGTAAAGACCCTGGACTTTTGCTAACCGCTCTAGCCACAAGGGGAATAATAAGGAACAGTAAGTGGTAGGCTTGTTCCTCATATGAGTGTGATGACACCTGGACAATTTTCGGCTGTTTCTAAATTGTGAAGCTGATAAAAGAACCTGCTGTCTCTTCACCACTCACTTTCCGTGACTTTTTTCTTTGCAGACCCTTGGAAGGGTGCTTTTCACTTTCTGCCAGTAATACAGCTTTCTGATCAAGCTCTTGCCATAGCTGCAGCAAACTTGGTCAGTGATACAGGAAGAAAGACGCTTTTGGCATGAATAGAAATTACAGGATTTTGTTGCCAAGGCAAGCTATTCCAGTTTCAGCATGCGAAGGGGGAAAAAAAATGCCATTGTCTAGCCTAATGAAAGCTGTAAAACTGAGGGAAAATAAATGTGCTCTAAAGTATCCTTTTAAATATGTAAGGAATTTAACAGTGTCTGAATCTACCCTGCATTATAAGGTAGCAATGGCTTGTAGATACTGACTCTTCTATTCAGAAGCATTTTTAATCCTTAAATGGTGCACCATAGTTGCTTTCTTGCATGCCAGTACAAATATTTCCAGCATGTTACAAGACAGATGAATGAACGGAAGGGAGAGAGATAAAGTGATGTTTTCCGATCAGAAGTTTTCTTTTTTAATAGGTCTAGAAGAGCTGTCTGTTCAGGGCATTTTGGTTGTGGGTCTTGTTAATTTCAGAACTCTTGCTTGAAAAAGGCTTTTTTGCTTAATGGCTTGCCAGATGCACAAGTTAACATCTTATAATATTTGTTAAATATTCAGAATTTTGAATACTTTATTCTTCTGGCTGCCACTGGACAAACCAGAATTTCTGCTGCTGTATGGATTTTAAAGGTTTGATATATTTGGCTTCTTTTTACATTTATAATAAATTCCAGCTGAAAGGAATAGTGATTTAAGAGAGTTAAGAGCTGATATCTATACACAGCAGATCTGAGAGTACATTTAACTGTTTCTCATGATTGCAGAGCATACACTGTAATTGCTTGAGAGGCCTTCAAGGTGAAACGAATTAAATCAAATCTTGAAAACAAATGGACAAGTTAGATGAGGAGAGTAACAGTAGGGAAAGTGATTTCTGCATGCCTTAAATACCTGGGACAGGTTGTTTTGTGATTTGCAAAGCCTTTGTGATAAGACAGGAGCTCTCTGTGGCTGATGCCAGTTCTTTCTTTGAAGTCTGTGCTCTCAAACCACATTGTAAACATTACTTTTACTATAGCAGATTGGCTGGGTCTCACAGCTATATTTAATGCATTCTTGAAAGCATTTGGGCTTGTTGATCTCTTTCCCATTCCAGTCAGTTCCTAATGAAACCACTGCAGGTGCTTGTTCCAAACAGAGGGAGCCCTCGAGGGGACCAGAGTGGAGAACAGGAATGATGCACTGCTGTGTTTCCATTGGGAAGGAGCAATACGGACATCATGCTTACAGCATTCCCTTTTGCAAATGTTAAGAATTGTCTTTGAAGTGACTGTGCTGCCCCAACATGGAGGCTTCAGCATTCCTTTTCCTCCTCTCCATGAATGTAGAAGGAACGTCCCATCTGGTTTTGTGAAGGTGTAGGTCTGCATGTAGCCAACCACACTTCCCTAATGTTCAGAGAGGCGCTGACCCCCCTGTGAGCTTATGTTGCGACCGAGGACCCCTGCGTTTATAGTTCTGGTATTGGATAGCTTAGGTGAGCCTGGTGCTCAAAAAAGAATGATGCTGTTTTTTCCTTTTTTACTGTACTCCTCCAGAGCTTGTGAAAGTCAGTATACACCACTTGGAGCTATTGTCTTTCTGTTGCCAAAGCTTGCATCTTTCATAAAAACTTGACGCCTTCTTTCCCGCCTCATCCTGGCTCCAAACGGTTATTAAATTCAGCATGTTGATCCCCTGTGACATTTCTCTCCTTGTTATCAGAATAGCTGAGACCCTTTGGCTGTCTCTGCTTTTCCCTTCCTGAACTTTGTCTTGCTTCCTTTTAAGCCACCCAAATTCTGTCTCTGAAATTGTCTTGTAATTATTTTCATCTGTTCACTCTCTTTGAATTTTTCTCCTGCTTTATTCTTGTCTTCTGAACTTATTTTATGCTATGTGTTATGCCAGCTGTGATTTTGCTTGACTTATGCTCTCGGCAACATTGCTGCCTTGCAGGGTTTCTGTAGAGAGGAGGCCTCTGCAGATGGCCTGTGGGCAAGCTGCTGTGACCATGGGGATCGGCTCAACATGCATCCTTAAAACTAGCACCCAGATGGGAGGCCTCGTGAGGCAAACCCAGGTATTTCTTGTTAACTGAAGAATGCTTTGCGTGACTGTGCACGCATGCACCAGTAATGATTTTACACCAAAGTACCTTGTGAACATTGAACCTTCCGGATAGTTTTTCCTGTTTCCTAGTTGAAACCATTTCAGTGAAAAATTCCTCTTTGAAAGTCATTCTCTATCATAGGGCCATAAAATACGGTGCCTCGTATTTTGTATTTTGTCTGGTTTTTAACTAGCTGCTGCTAAAATATGTATGTGAAGCACTCTGTCATGGTATTAGAAGGCACCTACTTTTGTAGCTGCAGTTGGGTTTTTAAAAATGTTGACTTTTTTATTAAAAAGAATTCCTTCTGGTGTGTGGCTCCATGTAGCTTCATGCTTAAAACAGCAATAAAACCATATTCTGTCTCTAAAAGTTAAGAAGTGTTATTGAATGTTCAGGAATGTGTTCAATATACAGATCTAAATTAAAAATTCAATCCCTGAATACTGTAATAAAAAAAATTAGGACTAAAATAGCGATAGGCCTGTGGGTTTTATTATGTCACGGCAGGATTTTCTGTGAACAGTGCATGAAAGACCTGGATTCTCTGAAACTGGCTGCCCAAAACCAGCCAGGGCCCCTGGTCCCTGGTCCCTAGGAGCCAGGGCAGTGGCCATCAGTTCCCTCTGCTGGCCCAAGCACTGGCTGCCAAAGGAGCTCCCAAAACTGAGTGATGCTCCAGCATAGACAAGGAAGGGAAGTAAATTTATTATACCAAAATAAGAAAAGTGTGCTGTAATCTAGCACACTTTTTGTAAAGATACAAAAAAACAACCCCAAAAAAACCCCACCCAAAAACCCAGTCTCTAGCCACTTCTATTTGAAGGCTCAGTAGAGCGAGGATGTGGCAGCACATCATATCAGTGGGTTACTGGGTGTAACGCTTTCTCTCCTCTGTACTTACACTGCTTTAACAAGATGCCTTGCAGCTGTGTAATTGCACCTTTATTGGTCCTATCTGATTTATTTCTGATGCATGTCTTCCCTCTCCTTTAAATCACAGTTATTTTCCCCCTGAAGACTGTGTGAAAAGGGTGACAGTATTTTAGTTTGCGCAGTCTCTCTTGCAACCTTTGGGCGTTTGTACGTAAAATGTAAGCTTGACCGTGAACCTAACAGCCAGCAAAGAAAACACGCCAAGACGCAATTCGCAGAGCAGCACGGGTCCCTTGCTGCCAGCCCCTCTCCCCAGGCTGTGCCCACCTGAGCAGCGGCACTGCATCACTGTATTGCTTATGAGCACCTTGGTCTAAATTACTCCACTGAATAATTTGTGCCTTAACATGTGCCGTTCTGGCACTGGCCTGGAATTTCCGAGACCAGCTGGCCTGGCACGCTATCAGAGGATGCAGAGGCTCCTTTATTTGGAGGAACAAAGTATGGGGAATATTGATCTTCTGAAAGGCATTAATTCCTGGTTGCCTTTCATTCCTGCTTCACCTTTCAAGGTGAAGATGGTATGGCAGGACAAAGGAGTCATTTGGAGGGTTGTCTGTGGCTTGTGGGGCCATCTGTTTTTCAGGCCTAGTATAAACTCCCTGCATATGCGTTGTTACTCTACAATATGTTTATACAGTATGTGCAGGTTCAGGCTAGCAGAAGAAATGCATTTATCTCCTGCTCGCAGAGAAAGCAGCCCCGTAGCACTAACATAAAATATAGTTTTTTGCTTGTGGGATAAATAGAAATCTCTCTTCTCTGATGTTAACCAATTTCTTCGAATGTCACTTACTTTTTACAATTAACCTCTCATAAAATACCCTAATGAAACCTTTCTGGCATTTTTCCCTCCCAGCACAGCTTTCTGGGTTTACGTTGGTGGTCTATAACAATAATGGTAAATATTATTGCCATTCAGGAACTACCTTTTAGATGTGCAGACATAAAAGCTTGGCTCCATCGAAATTTATGGGCGTGTTGCCATTACCTTGAGCAGGAGTAGCGTTTCCCCCTTGGATGTTGGTTCCCGGTGCTGGGAGTGCTCAAGAGGCAGTCTTGTTTGCATTCCTTCCGTGTCCGTTGGCATGAGGTCCTTGGGCTGGAGTTGCAGTGCTTGTGGAGCACCTGCTGGAGCTTTCGTACTAAAGTATTAATCTGGAAGAGTAACTGGGGCTAAGATAATAGGAATTCCTAGATTGTATTTCGAATTTCAGAAGATCATCCCTAATTTCTAGCTTTTGTCTTTAATTTAGGGGTTAATGTTGGAATTATTGAAATTGGCTATTGAAACTGACTATTCAGCCCTTGAGCCTGCATGGTAATAGCACAGACAGATCTTGCTTTTAATTTACCTTTCATAATTTGCATATGTTAACAAAGCGTGCTGGAGGAAGCACCCTGATGCTGGCAGCTGGCCACACGAGGCACCTTGGAGGGCTCGGTGAAGGTTTGACAAAGGGTGGGCTTTTGGATTTCAGTAAATCTTTTGCTTAGTGGGTAATACTGAAAACAGATACAGAAATGAGTTGGGTAGAAAATAGTACTGTAGTGGCACATAAAACATTGGTCTGCTTTTCAGCTGGCTCCTCGTGGTGTGTGCTTCTCAAGTGCTTCGGTCATGGTGGTCGTGCTTGGCCTCCACCGGTAAGTGGGCACATGGTGCCAGCGTGGGGTGGCCGAGTACCCCAAGCCCCTGTCCTGGCTGCGGTGCTCGCTCAGTCCGGTGACCAGCCTCAATTGCGGCCCCACTGTGGCGGCCGCCCCATTGTGGGACCCTCAGAAGATCCCCCCTCCTCTCGGAGGTGTCTGGCACCTGCTATGCAGCTCTCAGCCAGAGGCAGTTTTTGGCATGACACTCACAGATACTGCCTTTACGTGTTCCCCCATGCTTATGTACCGATCGGGTATCTCTCCTTCCCAAGCTACAGGCATTTTTCTGCCTGTGTGCTAGGTATTTCCACTGTGGTGCCTTGGCTATAATCAAGGTGTCCTCCATCTCTGTGCCAAATGTCTCCTGCTGTGACGTTACACCAGCTTTTTCCCTTGCCAGAAGGAGAAAATAAAGTCTGAACATGATCTTTCACTTGTGGTTGAGTCTGTCTTTCTTGTGGCTGGGGGAAAAGCCTGCAACCAGAGTGGTTTTGGGGATGTTGCTGGAAGGAATGGAATGGAAAATCATGGGGGTGTATCGGATGGCATGGGCTCAGGAATTCTGTCTGACATCTCTTGCTTTAAAGTGATGAGCTTTGCTGCATTCATCATCCTCCCGAGGACTTGATGCATTGGCGATGGGCACTTGGGAGGACACGAGGAAAGGGTGTTATTTTGGTAAATGTGTGTGTGAAATACACTTCTTGTTGGTCTAATCTTTTGTGGGCATGGCGGTGCTGTTAGTTTCTGAATAATGACTTTGGATTTTCTTGATACACCATTACTTGCTTTCTGTCCTAACCTCTTCAATGGTGTTTTCAACTGTTACACAGTGGTCTTTTTGCACCCAACCATGTATATAATCATTTATATCCCTTTAAAATCCCTGTGAATAACTTTATTCTGGTACCGGTATATTTGACAGTCGTCGCAAACAAATGCCAATCATTCCTGAGGTTAAAGAAGACAGGACTGGAACTGACATATACTGTCCTTTCCCTTCTGTACACCTGGTTAAAAACTAGGAAATGTCCCTTTTTGTATACAATAATAAGCTTTAGTTTAATTTGTTGTTAATGACTAAGTTGAGGGATCTCTTTTCCTCCCAGCGAGGCTTGTATCTTCAAGAATCTGCTCCAGTTATTTGAGGATGAAATTATTTATGTCTTAACATGATAAGAAAGGGGAGAACATGATGTAGCTGCCAAGTAGTTATTTGTTAACCATATTATTTTAGACACCAAAGTGTGTTTTACTGAATTTTTAATTAGTAAAAATACAATTTCTGCATGTCTTGTTGTTCATGATATTAACTGCAAGTTTAAATGAATCTCTGCTGTCTTCGATTACACGTAAAATATATATCAGTTTGCTGCAGTTAACGGCAACAACATTCTGTAATTGCAGTATTCTGCATTGTGACAGACAATTTTATATGCATGGTTTTTTCCGCTATCATTTCTAGTGTCCAAGGATCAGTGGTCTGTGAAATCAGATCTATGTGACTATTCCTGGTGTATTAGCATTACCTAATTTTCTGTGACAAACTTTGGTAATGCAATATGCTGGAGGTTTTGGTTGCCTTTGTTGAGCTGGAAATGACCTTAGTTATATGTTAACTTGACACGCTGTGTGACATTCTGGCCTAGTTGCCTAGATACACAAATAAACTCGCTTGATGAAGTGACAGCCGCCTGTTTTTCTAGATGGACAGGTACTGACTAATTCAGTCTGGGTAGATCGAGAGAAGAGGGATTAAGATTACAGTGTGAGGAAACAGACTGAATTACAAAATCTATCTTTTGGCCTGACGATTTCCTTTTTGTATGGGCTTTACAATATTATAATATGGATGCATGTGTTTGTGCTGGTATATTTGTGGTTTGGGTAGCTGACCTGGGGCTCCTAGATTCTTGTATACACAACCTGTGGTGAAGGCAATGCCAAATGAAGACAGGAGAGCAGAAATGCAAGAAAAGGAGGGTCTAATTCTTGAAACGTTCTCTGATGTCATCCCATTTTGTAAGTCACAGCTTCACTGTGATTGCAGCAGACATAAAGCTGCTGTGTGGGAGTACAGCTGAGAACTGAGGTTGAAATGCATTGAAAAATGCATTGAAAAATGAAAAAGGAGTCCTGGAGTCAGTAGATACACGGGAAGACTCAGTGGATAAACTTTCTCAGCCCTATGGCAGTGATGGAGTTAGGGGAGATTTTGGACCATCCCAAAGTTTTTGGTCTTTGGACCAGTGGTGTTTTAAGCCCATCCTCTACAGCTCATTGCTTGCTTGGAGCTGCAATTCTGCTGAAAACTCTTGGAGCCTTTAGAAAAATGCAACTATTTAATTTTCTTTCTTTGAACTGGAGGACCTACCTCTTGTGCATACTTAATAAATACATAGTTGCTGTTTAAAATAAAGACAGGTTGCTTTTTAAAAGAAAATCAATGATCAGATCTTTAAAATACAGTTAATTGCATGTTTATCTCTAATGATATCCAAGCGATACCAATGTGTGTGTATGTGTGGAGTGCATTTGCTGCATGACTCTCATAACCTGTATTGAAGAAAGAGAAGCTCAGGGTTTAGGACGAACAGTGAAAATTCGTGTCTGCTTACTTCCACATTATATAAATGAAAAAGTAAGTTTTCAGACTGTGTCAGCAAGGTAGTTTTAAAAGATACTGGAAGCTTTCTGCCTCCAGTAGTGGGTTTGTGTATATACTGACCAATAATAATTTTACTTTTAGTAGTACTCTGTGCAAAATTAAAATATAGCACATAAACATGAGTAACTGATGTAATAGCTAATGTTATCTTTAAGAATGAGGAGTATTGCGAGCAGCATATGCACCTCCATGAAATATTGCTAAGCTAGGAGTAAACTTTTTTCAAACAGGTCCAGTTTGTGAGGGACAAAAGTGTAATGTTGTGTTGTGCTTCTGCTGGGAATGGAAAGCTTTTGAAGCTGTTTTCGAAGTGCAATGTTTAATATGACACTAAACTGTATGTCAAAATACAGCTGGAGTAATGCCAGGACTAGTACAACAAAAGACAGAACAGAAACAGCGGCTGGAAATCTTCTACAGAGAACAATAGCGTGAGCAAGTTGTCACATATCAAAGTATGTATAGAAGCTTAAGCTTGCCTTCTTTCGAAGGTTGTATTGTATTTCTGAGTTGGAAGACAATATTACAACGTCTTAAATCAACTCTTATCTGATCTGTCTCACTAGTTCTTGTTGTTTCTGTGTGTGTTGATATAACCTCTCTGTGTCTTCCCTAAACCATTGCAACGGAAAGGTTTTGCTGAGTTCTTTACATGCCAGCAAAACTCCACGGAAAGTCTTATGCTGACTTGGTGGAACATGTTCATCACTAAAATGCTGATCAGACGTGGGTCGGGGTCCTGCTTCCCTACCCACTGCCACCAATTCTCCCTGCCCTCTCTTGTGAAGAAACACCACGTTATTGTTAGTCAGTGGGACGTTCTCGCCAGCTCAGGGGTGGAACAGACCTTGCTGGTGACACACTGAAATAACTATGCATGATGAAAAGAGCTACAAAGGCTTTTTCTTGAATATGCCATTAGTTCAAAGTAAACTGGCAGAGCTGAGAAGACAGAAAGGGGCTGTGTTCATGGCACGGGTCTGACTCCTGTGCTTTCTCACAGACAGCTTACGTGGGTAGGTTTTGGAAATTTTCCGTACAAAGGCAAACAAACCATATGGGCAGCAGTCAGGGCCCCAAAGATGAGGCAGTGTAGCAGTGTTTGGGTTAAAATGCTGGTCACTGCTCCAGCAAGCTCATACTGAGAGGCACTTTCTGTATCTTGTACTTTAAAATACGTGTTCATCAGATGTAGACCTAGTGCTGCCTTGTTTCTTTTGCTGTGCCTCATTAATAATGAAAGGACTGAATAATACATTGTGGGCTAATGTCTGGCAGTAGAAACAGTGGCCTGGATTTGACATGTAGCTGGTAAAAGTAAGCGAGACTCTCTGCTGTATTTTTCCCCCATTGTTATTCCAGTTGAACTGAAAACCACTTTTACTGTCTCCTCTTTTGTCAGTCAGATGGGATTCTCAAAATAAGCTGCACGAGTTGAGGCGTTTTATCTGAAAATACTGATTCAGAGACATTAATGAATGCCCCAGGTTCAAGTGTTGAGCTTTTTTGTCGTGTCCTTCTCTCTTCCCTGTTCTTAAGTGTTGTGAGATCCCGCCTTTGATCTGAGTGATCTCTGACAGTGTGATTCATCTTGCCAGGTAGAAGCTGACCTCCGTCTTCTGGCTGGAGGGTGGAAGTCAGTCTAGGTTTCAGGCAGTGTTACAGAATTGCGATGGTATAGCATAGCTTTCAAATACTCCAGTTGTTTTCTGCTGAGATAAATTCTTGAAACTACTTCTTTAGCCCACAGCAAATTTCAGATGTGTTCAGACTGTGCATTTCCTCTCCTGAAACTTCTCAGCTTTCTCTTTTTCCCTTGTTCCATAGCATGTTCAGAGGATGCTTACGATATGGGGTTTGGAAGGTGGGTGATGACTTTTCCCTGTGCGGAGACAGTTCAGCCATAGATGTCCTGCTCATTGAGTCTGTATTTTCTGTATGCACCTGCAGATTGTATTATTCAAGGTTTGCAAAGTGAGGAAGTCTCTAAGCTCAGGTAAAATGAATTGGATGCTATAAACATCCTACTTCCCTCCTTCCATGCCTTAGTGATGATCTCATTCCCCTATGCAGTGAAATTTAGGATTGTTATAAACAGGAAACATTATCAAAACAAATTGGCTGCACCCACCCTTAGAGCTTCAATGATATTTCAAGATCGTGCTTGAACAAAATGGACTATACTTGTGCAAAAGTGTGGAGCTCTGATTATATCACTATATTAAAAAAACGGACTGTAATAACATGGGACAAAATCATAAGTTTCACAAGAAAAACTGGAAGAGATCCAGTTCTAAACTTGGCAGAGTTAGTTATATAATTGAAGGTCTGGGAGGTCAATCTGTTCCATGCTATGGTCTAATTAATTTATATAATTAAAGCTGCTTCCACCTCCTTTCCCCCAAATAAATTTGGCAAAATGCTGTTCTCTCTTTAGCATGGGGAATAATGCAAGTTATTGACTGTGATTATGAATTACCTGGTGAACTCCGCAGAAGTAAGGGAGAGACCATCTTTGTAAGTCTCTTGTCTGGATTTATTAGGGGTCATTAAATAACAATGATACTGCCCAATTATTGTTTATACTGAAGCATGCTTGTGGGTTCGTTTCCAGGAGGAACAGAGATAAAAAAACCAACACAAAAGCCAACAAGAAAAAATCCCCAACCAACTTCCGGTAGCTTTTTAAAAGAGAAATTTAGGCTAAGTTGTAGCTGCAAATTTATTTTAATTTTCTATGGCAGGGTTTGTGTCTACAGATTGCTCTTACCTGGGGAAAGGCGCTCCAGCTGGCTCCTTCAAAGGCTGGCCCTTCTGTACCTGGGCGGTGTGCATGCCTGCATGGCCACCTGGCTTCACCACGGTCACAGGGTTGGTGATTGCGGTCCTTGTACCTCACTGTTCCTTTTTTATTTTGTGCCTGTGTGGTAGGTCGTGAGGAAAACCTGTTGTTGTTCTTGCCTATTTTATACCGTACTTCACCCATGCACTCCTGTACATCCCTATCCGTCCGGTCTGTTTTGGGCCAAACAAAAGCACAACTGGTACAAGCAGGTAATTTTCAGTTTGGGAGCTGGGTGCTGCCCTGAGCAGAGTCCGGCACAAGCAGTTAGATGTGATGACACAGAAAGGAGATGTGTAGTCATGACAGGGAAAGGTGGAGCCCTGCTGACCAAAAGCATAGCCAGGGTCTGCTGCAGGCATCAAAGCTGTTTATTTGGGTTTACCTTGCTTGTTTGGCATTTGCTGTTGTTAAGGTGCCTGGCTGTTGTGGCTGGAAGCTCTGCTAGTTTCTGTTTTGGAGGATGAGCAAGAAGCCTGTAGGTAAACCAGAAGCCTCAAAGAGGTGATCTTGTTTTGCTCCACTTCCTAATAATTTTTTTTTCCTTTGCTCCACCTTGTGCTAAAGAGACTTTTTGGGTTACTCAAGGGGAAAGGTAGAGGAGCGGGATCGATCTGCTGTAGCTAGCGGATGCACACAGGGTAGCTGGTGCTGAACGAGGCGCTGGCGTGCCCTGTCCTGCAGCGTGAGCAGGCTCTCCCTGCCTGTGGTGCACTCCTCAGTTGTAATTACAGCAGGAGATGTCTCAGCGGAGGAAGTTGTTTGTAACCCCGCTGCCGCATGTCAGTGCTGTCTGGTCGTTACTCATCCAGGCTGTTGCTGGAGATCCAGTATAACAGGGAGCTCAGGAAGTCCCGGGGTCAAGTGCCCTGCAAAGCAGGCATCCAGCCAAACCAGGTGGTTTACATTTCTGTCACTTCTTTTCACAGTAGGCTGTGCTGAGATAGTTACTAAAGTTATCACAGACAAAATAGCACCGTTCCCCTTTCTTTCCTGTGTTCTTACGTTAGTCATCCCAACCTCTCAAATCTTTACACATGCATAAGCAAGACTTGACTTGTCATTGAAGTTCAGCAGGTGCATAGATGTTAAAAGCGCTGTGTCTTCTGTAATTTATCTGATCTAGTGATTTGGCCTTTACCAATTGCCCTAGGTTTAAATGGCACAGGATATAAAAAATGAGTTAGTTATGCTGCTATGCTTGTTTTAATAATAATTGTAAGAAGTGCCTTTGGGTTTCTGGGGACGTACACTAGCAGAAGTTGCATTTCAGTGGCCTCGCATGGTGCCTGGCTTCCGCAGTGGCGGAACAGAGAGCTGCTGTTCTCAGAAATAAAACCTTTGTGGGAGATTTATGGAAATGCAGTGGATTTTGCTAGTGTTTGGACTTCCCCGCATCAGCCTCAGGAGCGTCTGGCGCTGGGTGTCTGCAGAAGGAATACTGGGCAGGGAGCTTTCACATCTTTAAAAAGGCATATAAAACCTGAGTCTGCTTTTAGGGGAGGACAGCCCTAAGGACCGCTCTGTGGCTCTTGCCCGGTAGCCAGCGAGGGCAGGGAGGGTCTGGTGCAGAACTGGCTGCACGTGACCGAGGAGGGAGCCTGAGTGCCTAAAGCACCCACAGAGCTGCTCTTCGCTGTTGGTTAAACAGCAGCACTGGTACACTCTGAAGCGGCCTGAGCTAGTTTATCCGGCATGGTCATGGTATGTTGTGCCAGTGATGTAGTGAAACTCTAACATATAATTTCCCCTTGAATACTATATACTATACTGTATATACTGTACTATGCCATCCTTGCTCTATTGTGACAAAATAGCCATGCAGAACGATGGGATCCCTAAATCCACTACTAGATGTTATGGTAGAGCAAAATCTATTATTTTGGGTACTTGTTGTAAAACAGTACTATGTTTGCACAGAAAAAGGGTGTATATGATTTTATTTTACAATACGGTATTTATTAGGAATAGTTGACTGCAGCTGTCTTTTCCAATGCAGTTTAAGTCTCAGAAGGGTATGATACTCAGCTGAAATGTATCTCACCTATTGACTGATCAAATTTGGATACTGGAGACCTCTTGTTTTAATAGAGCCTCTAACAATGGCGTATGTATGGTAAACATAGCAGTTTGCTTGTTTTCTGGTTCAATTGCCTTCGTCTATCACTTAGGACATGACAGTGCTTATACCTTGTGTTATACCTCAGACTCTCCCTTCAGCCATCCTTACCCCTTTTGTGTGACACAACGTCCCAGAAGAGACTTGGCAGAAGAAACTCCAAACAGCCTACCCCAGCAAACTGCCCCTGCTCCTCTCTGCAAAAACCCTCGTGGGTGAAGAAGCATAAGAAGTATCGAAGTATCTGACAGAATTGGATCCACCTCTAACCCATTGCCCCATTCCTAGTTGTGGTCAGCTTCTGAAACTGTGAGGAAGTTGCAAGGATGCTGTCGTGGTTTAACCTCAGTCGGCAACTGAGCACCACACAGCCACTTGCTCACTCC
>NW_008795918.1:3151178-3212938 GCF_000699145.1 Aptenodytes forsteri
CCAGCTTCTTGCGCACCTCCAGCCTTCTCAGTCGGTAGAGCACGGGAAGCTGAAGAGTCCTTGACTAGTGTAAGCACTACTTAGCAACAACTAAAACATCAGTGAGTTATCAACATTATTCTCATACTAAATCCCAACCACAACACTATGCTAGCTACTAGGAGGAAAATTAACTCTATCCCAGCCGAAACCAGGACAGATGCTGAAAGGACACAGATGGAGCATGGTCTCCCCATCCACAAAGGTTTTCTCATATGCCCCAATTGTCTGATTTGGATTAAGGCCTGAAATCCAATTTTGTAGATCTTTTTCAAAATATGTTTGTGGTATATATAGTATATATGTGTGTATATACATGTGTGTATATAGAATACACATGCGTGTGTCTAAAATATTGCATATGTTACTTACAAAGTTTTGACTTCTAGATACATTTCTTGACCTAAGGAAGCACAGTAAAAGGATCCCAGTAATTACTGGCAATTTTCAAAACTAACTGCCTCTGTCCATGTTGAAAGAGAAGATGAATCCTCCATCCCAGCAGAAAGTTACAGGGTAAATTCTGCTTGGCATA
This sequence comes from Aptenodytes forsteri, assembly GCF_000699145.1. Taxonomy (NCBI): domain Eukaryota; kingdom Metazoa; phylum Chordata; class Aves; order Sphenisciformes; family Spheniscidae; genus Aptenodytes; species Aptenodytes forsteri. The sequence goes on from NW_008795918.1 coordinate 3,151,753, forward strand.
ATTTCTTAGTGACTAAGAAACTCATAATTGGCTCCGTGTGGGCAGAGGATCTGTCTGTGGTGAGCCAAGAGCTGCGCGGCAGACATGGAAAGTGTGTCGGAGGGACTTGGTAGGATATGGCATTTGTATGGATGCTTCATGCTCTGGTGTGTTAATCGTTGCTCTTCAGAAGCCCTGTCCGGTTTGGGAAGGGTTTCTTCTCCCCTCCGCCCACCCCCCCCCGCCGCATTGTCTTAAGAGGAGGAGGGTCATACTGTGGATGTTAAAGGTTAATATTCTTGCTGAGAGACAGATACTTCGTTGTTTTTTTCCTATATGAATTCAATTCACAATGAACCCTAAGCAACATTCAGTAGCCTTGGCTAGTTTCAAATGCTTTCAAAATAGTTGGCCAAAGCTGAAATAAATAATAATAATAATTAACAAAAAACATAATAAATAAAGCAATTCCAAATTTTGCAGTTAAATCTTTTTAGTGATGATTACCTGATATTATCATTCTTGAGGATACTTTGTTGTTAATTACTACTTTGATACTGTTTTACTTATGTATCTTAAGTTTAGATGCTGCCCTCCTATGCCAGCCTTACAGCTATTTGGCTTAAATACAAGAAAATGACAAACAAGTTCTGCCCATTCTTGTTTAAATGCCAACCAACTCCATTAATGTTGTCATTGTTGTGAGCCTACTACTACAGGGCTTATGTGAGCATTTATTCATATTTTAAAAAATATTGATCCTTTTGTAGTTACAAAAGGGAAAAGGCATGGCTTACTTCCAGAATAAAAGTTGACTTCTTTATGCATGTTTACTTTCCTTTAACTCTGGAAAACTCAGGCCTTTCATTTGAGACTTTGAGGATGTTTTCCATCTGCGTCATAAACTCAGTGCTTGCTTCAAAGCATACATGCAATTTGTAGACTTGTATTGCCTAGTGAATTGTTGGGAGTCCTTGTCTGCTGTGTTGATATGAATGCACACAGAAGTTCAAGTAATGCCTCTAATTTTTTCTTTCACCAGAACCGAGGTTTTTTGCTGCAAACAGAACCTGAGCTCTCACTTCTCCACCCCTTTCTTTCCTCTCTTCTCCCCTCTGTGTCAAGCTTGATCCTTATTTCTCTTTGAAGTGCTAGTGAGTAAAAACACGGGGTAAGTAGATGGCCATTACAGTTGCAATGGCGTTATCCTTTCATCAGGTAAAACTTCCTCATCCTCGCCGTCGTGGTGAACGTGCCACTGGCTCTCCCCAGGCTGCAGTGCCGATGCTCCGTCTCTCCTCCTGCACTGTGAAGTTCGCTGGTGGCTGGAGCTGGCCTCCGCGGGCACCCAGGGCTGTCAGCGTCCCTCCCCTGCCCTCCGCATGGAGCTGGCCATAGCCTGCACGGAAACAGGCAAAAACGCTAAGCTGTTATCAAGCCTTTCTTCTAGATGTTAATGAAAACCAGTTCAACCAGCAAGATATTAGATACATAATTCATTTTATAAGTAGTTCCATCTTCAGCTTAACAGGCAAGTGCTTATTAGTTAAAAATTTTGCCAATGCCTGAAGGAGCAATCTGAGCGAGCAGATTTTAAGGTGTTGAATGAAGCCCAGTTCCCAGTGATCAACTAAATGAAGCTGCCTAAGGACTAGAGGTGAAGGAAGAGGGCTGTGGGGAGGCGTTTGTTTCAGTAAGCAAGGGATACATCCCAAACCCCCAAAATGTGTGTCATTTTTTGTTTTCTGCCTGCCTCCTGGAAGGGAGAGTATTCTGGTCTTTGTTTTGCTCTCCTGTATTTTTTGACATCATTTGGGAGAGCTGAAACCCAGACCACCACCTTTGGATCGCCACGTTCCCCAGGCCATTCGATCGCGACATGGTGGGACCTCAGCAGACCTGCTGGCCTGTCACCACATACGTCCTGACATTGCTTCTCATGCTGGAGTTGTTCTGGGATGGAGGCAATGCTGAACGTAAATGTGTGCACATACTTCCCTCAGCCAGCGTCAGCCACGGTGAAAGGGGGAGGAAGTGGAAAAAACCAACCCAGCAGTATGTTTGCAGTCCCCGATTTGAAATATCTATCCTGTTAGATAACACTCCATTATTTGCAGGGGAATTGGGTGCTGTCTCTTCTCGCGGCGACGTCTCAGTGAAATGCAGAATTATGTTTGGCCCTGCCATATAATGGATAACAATCTCGCAGTTCAGCTCTTCACAGTCCTCTTGGTGACATGCAGTTGTCCTTCAGGTCCTCAGTTTCCCTGCTGTGCAGTAGGCGTAGGAGCGTGTGCATGTTAGATGTCATTGAGACAGTCTGTGGACGGTGTTTGGAACAGGAACTGATGGAAACTTCCCATAGCATGAAGTTTTGCTATGGAAAAGCTTAAACTTTATGGAGAATTTTAATGAGCATAGTTGTATCTTAACACATTATTTGTTACTAGATTGAAACTTTTCCATTTTTGCTACAACACATTGCAACACAACAAAAAGCTGTTTTAAAGGTTTATTTTGAAATTGCTGCTGGGATGTGAAGTTCATATATGTGTTGAGAGAGGGGAAAGACCAAAGTGGAAACCCAAGCACATTCATCTGCAAAGGCTACGAAGCAGCATTTTCTTAAAATATGTTTTTCTAGGTTTAACTTAAAACAGTGATTAATGCTTATTATTTAACACAGGAATTCAAGGACTTACAAACTTTAGAGTAATGATTTTTTCCCCCAGATTTTTTCTTGAAAAACGTGAAACAGAGGTTTGTTATGTGAAGAGTTCATAGAAGACTTTGGGACTTGGTTTAAAGAAAATTAGTCATTCTTTCTCCAGAGAGCTTCATACTGTTAAGTAGCATCTCCATGTAGGCTGTGATAGTATCGAAGAGTGGTTTATTTTTGCCTCCTTCGTGACCCTCAAAGGGAAGAAACATTAACCTTTTCATATGTACATGTTTGAAATTATAAACTTAAAAATCCATGAATGTGCTTCTGTAAAAATCTCTTCCCAGCTGGGTTCCTGTAGTCCAACTCATTTCACTGTTGTCTTTTGGTAGTGAAAAACACTCTTGCTATTTATGATGTGGTTTTTGGCTACTTGCCATTGCTTGCTGTGTATCAGCATGCCTGATGTTTTTGGTGGAGGAAATACCCATGCTTTTTTGCTACGTATAATCAAGTTAAGCGTAGCTTAATTTACTACTTTTTTGCTTTGTTTTGTTTTGTTTTTGGTGGTGGAGACTTGTAGGCATTTGTTTGGTATGCCAGTTCTGCTGAGGGAATTTGTGAACATGTCTTTTGTATTCCCTGGTTACCGTCTACTGAGCTGGAATCTACCCTGGCATTACTCAATAAAATTTTAAAATTTAACAGCAGCTCTTTTTTCGTTCATGTGTATAAACTGAAAGAGAGACAGAGATTGAAATTCTCCTATGATTTCAATTTCTGAAGAAAAACAGAGCAAAGATAATGTGAGAAAGTGGTGAAGTGGTGTAGTGGTAGCGCTCAATTTGTTGTAAAATTGGTTTAGCAAGCTTTCAGGAATAGGTTGTCTGTAACATAATCTATATCCTCAAAATAGTGTTTCCAAAATAATGATTGTTAACTTTTTTAAAAAGCCTACATCATCTGGCAAAATGAAGGATAGTTTTTCACCTGTCTGAAGTGGGTTAGAGATTCAGACAGCAAGTGGTGGCCTCTGTGAAGTAAATTGCCTGACTTTTTCTCGTGTTAGTCGCTTGATGAATGGGGCAGTGTCTCTCGTCCTTAAGTATTTTATGGTGAGCTAAGCCTTGAGTCAAATCATCTATTTATTCTAGGCCTCCTTAGAGCTGTGAGGTTTTTTAATAGGGCATCTACCAGTGTAAAAAATTATTTGGGAAACTATTTTGTACCTGTTCCTGGTCCATTTCTGTAGTTGGGACTGAAGTAAGTGCTTATGATGAGTGAAAATATTTGCTAAAGACTCATCCAATGTCTGAAGAAAGCTCTGATCCAAACTTCTCTTCAAGCTGGGCTGAAATACAAGGGTCACTTGGAAGTATTTTAGGAGCTGACCTTCTTCAAAGTTGATAGTGTTCATGCAGGTTTTGGATGTGAGCTGCCCTAAAATAATGCGAATGTTACTCTTGTAATTTGACACACACAAACCATGATCTTTCTTTTCTCACATCCTAGTATAGCATCGTGACTTTTTTGGGGTGGGACTACCTAACATGTAGTTTGTAATGGAAACTCTCATCCTCCTCTTGCCACCCCTTAGATGATTTGTCACCTCCTTCCTCCACCCAAGATGTTTTGAAGAGGCTAATATTTTGAGGCAAACAGATAATTGCAAGTAAATGCCACTATATTGCAGCATATCCTTCCTTTTATGCCAGCCAAGCCATGCTGGCAGGAAGCAACGTTAAGACTTTCAGAAGAAACTATAAATCCTTGCTGTAGCACATCTAATTCTGTTTCAAGTCTGAAATGGCTGCCTATGAAAAGGCAGCTGTGCTGTCAAGCAAGAAGTGGTGGCAAAAGAATGACTCCGTCTTTCCTATTGCTGTTTTCCAGCATAATGAAGTGATGGAGCCGCTCATGAACCTGACTTTGAACATTGGCATGTTTTGTTTATCTTGAATGTTTTCTCCATGCAGCTGAAGCTTACTGAGCAACTGAACTTCTGGAAACCCGTATTCCCACGGAGACGTGTTGCTTGAATTCTTACCTGACACTAACGTATTGCTCTTCCCTGTGTTTTTCTGCCCTTTCACAAGAGATTTCTGTTGTTTTCTAAGTCCTCCCTCTCTTATTGCCTCAAAATCAACAAGAAGTTATCTTGTATTTCAACAAGAACTTTTGTTGTATTTTTAGTTTATTTAGAAGGAAATAAATTAAACAGCTGTCTAACAAGGGTCTATATCAATGATTTTGTCTTTCTTTTGTAATAATATCCTAGCTAGTTGTTCCTGCACAAAAGTCTGTGTAAACATAGAATCGTTGCTCACTTTTTCATGTTATTTTTAGAGAAAGTAATAGATTTTTCTTTCTTTTTAAAGAAAACAGAGAAATAAATACGGACAGTTTGTTCTATCACCCAGGGAGCCCTCATCATGAATTAGACTGTTATTGTCTATTGTCAGCTGACGTTCAAATATAAAACAGCACAAGAGCTTCTCCCAGCAGGACATACTCCTTATTCCCTGGAGAGGAGCCCGCTGCGGTGAAGGGCAGGCAGGGTAGGTGCAGTGGTGGTAGCCCTCGCTCTGTTCTCTGCCATTAGAAGTGCCTCCGTCCTCCTGCAGGTCCCTTTGGTTGCCTCACGGGAGGATGGTAATAAACGTCTGCGACAGCACTGCTCCTCCATGGCCCCGTCTGAGGAAGCGATTAACTTGGATCCGGGTTGGGCTGTGTCTGACTGAACAGTGCCTCTTTTTGTCCCCTGTAGCTGCAATCACATGAGCGTGGTGTGGCTGAGATCGCTTGCCTGTGGAATGGGAAACATTTTTCCTTTTCCCCTTTTTATGTGAAGAAAACCATGATTCATTCATGTGCTGATTGTCACGTCTTGGAAGTGTTGCTTGAAATAACCCTGGGTTGCACAGGCAGTGCTGCCTGTGGGTCCAGCTGCTAATGGTGGGCTCTGCCTTTGCCCCTCCTGGGACAGTGCCCTGTCCTCGCCTCTCTGTTTCTCTGCCTGCAAAAAGGGGGCAAGGCCCTCGGATCTTTGATGTTTGTAAGGGTTGTACCGAATGGCAGTGCTGCGGTGTGGTCTCCACTTCCCTTCTCCCCATCCATTGTTTATGCTGAGCCTTAGATAAGATGAGTATCTTTTGTTTTTCCTGTAGATAATAATAACAGCCTGTCTCTACCAGTGCAGGATTAGGTTCTTCTTTCAGGAAGACGTGGGAAGAAAAAAATGAATGTGGGCTTTGTAAAGTATGTGTGACAGAAAAGGTTTGAGGGCAGGGAAAACAGCAGGCTGCACTCTGGATGGGAATGCAAAATGGCTCTACTGAGCACTGGTGCCCTTGGAGAACCTCTCTGCCTCAGCTGCGTCAGCCAGGGCTTGCTCGCTGGTCACCCAGCAAGATCTCCTCAATGTCAGCATTTTCCCTTTGTGAAAATACAGTCTTGCTGCTCAATGGCAAAAAGCAATTGTCACATTGCCGCTAACTGTGATGAATAACAGAAATATAGGAGCTGCTGTATGGGTTGGTGGGTTGCCATCACTGATCTGGTCAATCTTTGGCCTCCTGTCACCTTTCTTTTCAGAATAGTGTTGTCCTTTCCTTATGCCTGTTCAGAGTTTTGTGCCTCTGTTGATATGGAAAACTGATCTGCTTGTTCTGATAATGGCAGTGGCCTGGATTCAGTTTCAGGTGGGAAGCTCCGTTAATACCTTGTTGGCCAAAGCTAACGAGGCAAAAGCTTTCTTTTTGACACTGTGTTTATGGGAGTGTTCACATGTCAGTCTATTGCTCTGGATATTCTTGGATATTTGTAGGAACGCAGGTGGGTGGATTCATGGATCAACACCTGAAAGGAATTTGAAGTCTCCAGACTCGTCATGTGTTAATTGAACTGTAAGCTGGGACAGAGCCCTCTTGTCTTTTTCCTGTTCTACGCTGAAACGTGGCTGCTGTAAAGTAATTGGGAAGCATGTGCAGAGTGGAAACTCCCCGGAGGGTATTCACATTTTTCTTTGTTAATTCTGCTGTTGCAGGGGGATGCATGGTTTGTTCTTTTGGTTTGTTCTTTTTTTTCCCCTCTCACTAATTCATTCACTAGCTTTAGGTAAATTGATCTTGTAGATCTGATTTTGTCAGCAGAGACTATATAATTGGACTCTTTGCTGTTTACATGATTCCTGTCTGCAATGCATCTTCATTATCATACATGTAATTTGCTGTAATGTGGACTTCCAAGGCTGTGAGGACGTATTGGTTCCGTTCTGCCCCAACCTAACTGTGTCCATGACATTTGGAAGCAAGACCAAAATTTCCTGGGGCCTCCTTTATCTCTTGTTGTTCCGTCTCATGGAGAATTCATCCTTTTTTTAATATTTGTATGTATTTTGGCTGTCTTATCCCATGAAATGTGCTGGCATTTAGCTGTAACCCGCAGTTACTCATATGATTTATTCCCTCCTTCCCTTCAGAGTTTAGTCTTGCTTTAAATGGGACTTATTTGGATGGCAGCCTTTCACACTGCAACTCCCCTCCAGAACATAGATTGCTAGATCTTGTACTTACCCATCAATATAGGACTTTGGAGCAAAGTGGATGGGTTGTCACTTAGTATTACTTTCCATCTTTTGTTATGGTTATGTTCATTTATCTTGTGTTTTCGGCTGCTTTCTATGATACTTGCTAGCAAAACCCTCTCATCTTCTGTAGTTCATCTTGCTGCTCTGGAGGAAGTGCTAATCTGAGCTAGTGGATGCATTTTCATTAAGTTGCCAACAGCATGCTAGGGAGAAACTTTGGGCCGGCACAGTGTGGCACAGCACGAATTGTTTGTGACAGCAACTGTAATTTATAGCAGGAATTTTCTATCAACAACATGTCAAAATTAAGGCATTAATGGTGCTGTCTTCTGAGAGGGGCACCTGCATGAGTGGAAGAACCCTGACGGTGTTGCACTAAAAAGGAAATTGCTGATGATTTTAAGGTGTAGTTTAAGAACCAGAATATTTTTTCTTATAACAGATTCATGAAATGTGGGATGTGTGCCAAACTTGTAGGCTGAGGTTTACCTTGCTATTTCTTCAGATGCTGCATTATAATAATGTCTTGCTATCTATTTGGAAGAGATTGTCACTTATTCTCTAAAGACTACATGACAATTAAGTGCCTTGTGTGCCCTTATGCATTTCTCTTCTGGTTCCATTTATTAATTTTTTTTGCTGTTTGAGAGTCTCTGCTGGTATTTTGCAATGCCAAAATATCAAGGCTCCAAGCATGCAAAAGCAGTAGAAAGTGTTTGTTGTCCGTACAACTGGGATATGTGTTTATCCTTCTGATCTGTACAGTCAAGGCCCATCGTATCGCTGGGTGCTCTTGGCAGCACTCTTACATGGGGGTGAAGTTTTCCAAACTCTCTGTATGGGTTTCTGTTCGGGTCCTGACCCTACAAACACGCTTGCCCTAGTTATGTTTTTTGTCTTGACTGAAAGGTTATCTGGTGCAAAGGATACTCTAGCTCGCTGGGCTGTAACAGACACCTGCCTTCAGTCATACACCATCCCCTATTCTCAATTTGTTCTAATGTCATCTGAGACATTGTGATCCTGTGTTTGAAATGGGGGAGGGGGAAAAAAACCTCTTGGGACCTTTCTTTTAGATAGACAGGAAAAGCTGTGGGTGACCTTGTTGTTTTAAGATCTGGATGCTGTTGCCTAGAAGTTGACTGTGTCTTTAAGAAAAAACTAAGTATTTATATCTGGTGTCTATCTGAAATCATGTTTACCCTACAGTGTTTATTAAACCTGAGTTAATTTTCCTCCTCTCTTTCTATGGCTGCAGGAGCTTTGCCAGTAACGCATTGTAATAACTGGTAGTCTAAGGTGGCGCGGGCCACGTGCCAGTTTCCCATTCCCGCTTTGTGGGCTGGACTGGAGACTTGCTGCCTGGCAGTGCCGCGCTGCTCCTGCCTGCACCGCTCCTGCCCGCACTGCCCTGGAGCTGTGGCCAGCTGAGCCCCGGCTCCGGCGATCCCTGCTGCAGCGGCCCGAGCTGCTGTGAAGAGGCTCAGCCTTGAAACTGAGCTCTCTTCTGTTTAAAAATAATAATTATAAAGCCTTAATTACTCTCTCTCTCCCCCCTCTCCCTCCTGTCCGTTACTCTGAAGGGTTCTTGAAATAGAGTCATTAGCATCACACTGTCACGTGGCAGTCTTGCGCTGTTTTAAAAAAATAAGATCTCTGAGTCTGTTACCTTTTGTTTTGCAAGATGGCCAAGGATTACTTGCTCTTTCTAGTCCCGTGATATTTTTGTCAGGACTATATTGGCTGAGGTGAGTGCTATGAGTCATGCAGCTCTGTCGGAGTTGGTTTTTCGTCTGGTCTTCCTCAACAACAAACACTTCCAGCCTGAAGCCCAGGGAGCTGACGGGCTTATTGTCACGATGCTTTCAGAGGCAGAATTTGCTGTTGGTTCAGGCCTGAAATCTTTCTTGGCTTGGGTATTCACAAATGTAATTTTCAGAGAAACTTCTGTATCTGACATGTATGTCTTTGGCAAGTTTGGAAAAAGTTGTTGCAGTCTGAGCTGCCCACAGAGGTGGATTACCTGAGGGAGACTCAAGGGGATGGATGCCTGACGTAACCAGCATGTGCAAATAGTAGAAAGGAGTTTGGTAAGTGTGTGTGTCTGTGTCTGAACAACACAGAGATATCTGTATTGATGTAGTTTGTTTCTCTTGCACATCTTCTGGTATCTCTTTCATTTTGCTGGCATTACTGGGCACAGCCCCTTTGCCTCAGTTGTTTTTTCCCCTCCGTTATCTCTGGGGTTCTCTTCCAGCTCTGAAAAACACCCAAATAAAACATTAAAGACCCGAGGATCTAGGAAGTATGAGAGTTGTTCTTGGTCCAACAGTAAATCATGGATCTGGGCTGTGAAACCGTGAGTTTTTGAGGAGGAATGCCATGTTCCTGGAAAAGTAAAAGTGAAGATTTTTCTAGTAGGTTAATCCTACTCTGTTAGTGTAGTCAGCTCAGCTCTCTGGGCCAGGACTACTTCTGTGGAATGGGGTGAACATACACAGTGCATGTATCCACATATACATATATCCAGATCTGAATTAAAATATTTACATAATATCCTGCTTACACTAGAAATTTATGTTAACATGTCAGTGCCAACCCAAGGCACGTGGGGTTTTTCAGATTTTTTTTTTTGTCTCCTAATATAGACGGTCATACCAGTTATACCAAATCATACCAGATTTGGTGCTGCTGTATTTTAGTTTGTTCAATGAACTGCGTAGACTAAAATGAAAAGTAAAAACCCACAAAACCATTGAAAATTCTTCTAATCCTTCCAGTCTTTACTAGGAGGCAGTCACATCAGCAAAACTAAATGTGGAGTATAATTTTCCTCCTCCCTCAGCTGGATGGTTCATACATAAGAGATTATTGTCTTGAGTGTCTTACAGCATTTTAATGCTCAGCAGAGCATATTCTCAGAGTGTTTGTAAGGGATGAGTAAATAAGAACCATCTTTCCTGTAGATAAAAACTTATTTCTTCTTGTTCTACTGCTCTCTCCTCTGCTGATATATTTATTTAGTTGTTTCATATTGGAAAAATCTGGTTAAATTCAGTTACCACCTAAGAGAATTGCACTAGTGTGTAGCAGTAATTGTGATTTCTTGAAAATGAGATTAGTGCGTGAGACCAATGCCGGCTATGCGGTCGTGGGCTATAAAGTCCTAAGCATAAGATGCTTGCATCTAGACATGATTTGCATTGGTCATAGGCATGCAGAAACGGCACCACAGTTGTTCTTCATTTTCCACATTTTGCTTTTCTAATGAATTAAGCTCTGTTTTGGGTTGAGTTTTCTATAGAGATGTGCTTTTTAGGAATATGGATGCTGATCCAGATCACTGGGTAACCCTCACGTGACAGGTTTGTCCGTCATTGATATGAGCTGGATGCAAGCTGGTGTTTTGAAAGGGAAGAGCTCAGTGTCCTATTACATCTCTCTTCTGCCTTCCCAGTTACTTTGTGAAAACAAATTTCCACCACCTACAAAAATGCATTTTATGTGGCTGATTTTGTGCAGACTCTAAGTCTATTTGAAGGAGAAGACATGAACTGGCACTCAGGGTTGGCTGTTGCCTTTCATGCAATATACGCTGGGTGTTTTCCCTTTGGTGTTAAACTGTGAAGCCTGTTGAAGCTATAGCTTAGCGGACAGAGGCTTTTACTTTCATGAGATGAAGTACAGTATTGTGTCATTTGAAGGTACTGCTGCTGTTTGGTCTTTCAGGGTGCTTTCTTTTGTTTGCATATCTCTCCCCTGACCTCTTTCCTTCGGACCTTTTCGGAGATCTCAAGAAAAGTTGAGGGAGTTGCTGACAATGAAGAAAATAGGATAATCACAAGAAAAGGGATGTTGTCCTAAAGTGCAGACAGCCCTGAGCTAGGTTAGCAGTCATCCTTAGGGCTTTTACTCCTCCGGGTACTTGAGGAAATCTTTACAAGAAATCTGTGTATCATTTGCATTCATATATGGCAGGTTTGTTTTTTTTTTTAAGCAATCAAAGGAACAAAATGTTATTGTTAAAGTGTTTGTTATGAAAGCAGAGGCCTTAAACCTGCTTTCTGTTGGACCTCAGTCCTTGAAAATATTTTAGGTTCCTGGCCAAAGTGTGTTTTCCCCTTTTGCAAAGCTAAGCTCCAAATGCAAAGTTGAATCACTTTACCTTTGGGTTGATTTTCAAAGCATTAACAGCAATCCAGCATGGGGCATTTGAAACACTATGTTCTTCAGTTTTTCTCAACACTAATTTTAACTGGGTTGAACCCTTGCAAGAGAGGAATTTTTTTGCCCCGTATAAGGGCTCTGATGGACAAGTTCTGGCAGATTTGATTGCAGCGTAAGGAATTCCTCCCTCTCTGCTACAGGTTCGTGGCTGTTAGACTCGTCTTAAACATTTTTCTGGTGGTTTTTGTCCCAAGATCAGTGAGAACAGAATGGACGGCTTGCCGGTGCTGTTGTTGCACTAGCAAAAGCTCGTCCCAGCTGGCACAGCCCAACTGAAGTGCCATCAAGGTTTCGTGTTAGCAGTGAACTGATGCGCTGTCTGGCTGGAAGGGATGGTCCTGGACCCTTGTGTGCTCCTTGCCGTGCACTCCTATCTTGTCCTGCGCACTAGTGCTAGCGTTCACCAGGCTGCTTGTTGAGCTTCTGAGACTCTGACACCAGCAGAAAAATACTCGCTGCCTCTCGGAGAGTAGGATTCAGCTCCCCAGAGTTGTTTGCTGTGGACTGCATGAGTGCCAGAGGAGTCTATAGGGGAGCTGGTGGCCAGAGCAGGGTTGAGGGGGAGCAGGACTGTCCCTTCTCCCAGTACAGCCAGCTGTGCTGCCCAGCTGTGCCCCCGGGACAGCCAGCTGTTCTGTGCTGCCGGTAGCTGCAGATGTGGCACGTGCCTTGTTCTGGTGTCCCTACCAGAGAGGGTGTTGCAGAGTAGGTGCTTGGGGACATTAGCACCTCAGGCTGTCCCAGCCCCCCCTCCCCCCCCGGCTTGCCAGAGCCCTAAGACAAAGTAGATTTTTGAACTGGAAAACAAAATGCTCTGGCAGTTCAGATCTCCAGAACAGAGGCAGTGCCTATATCGGAGGTTTCAGTCTTTATCTTTTCAAGTCTCTGAAAGTTAAGGTGACTGAACTTTCAGAACAGCCTCAGTAGTGTGTATGATGGTCACCCGACGTCTCCCGAATTAGGATGGTGGTCAATAGGCTCCCTGCTTTAACTTCTGGGAGGCACAGAATACAGGCAGAAAGAATTGAAGCCATGCATTCTTCAGGCTGCTAAATGGAGGATGTTGATGGATAAGAAAAACCTTGCAGACTTTCCTAAAAAGGAAGCTTGTCTAAAAATCCAGTAAATGTTATATATTTTCAGGAGATTTATGTGGCTGCATCAAGTTTAAATGTCAAAGAACTATTTAACAGTAAATGAAAAAAAAAAAAGCTGAAAAATCAGAGTAATAATTCATGCTTTATGAAGCAAACCTCCTGCCTAGTTTAGAAAGAAACTTCCTCTGCAGATAGGATTTGACGAACAACATGTCTTTACACGATTTAGAAAAAAGAAGAGTTAGAAGTTTGGTCTACTCACAATAAGCAAAGACAGTAACAGAAGGCTGATGGTGCCCATTAAAAATGAGTAATTTCTGAAGGAAAAAAATGGCCTCACCAGTGACTACAACAAAGAAAAAGAGGTGTAGAAAACAGGACTGCAAACCAGAGAAAACTATGAGAGAGTCTATTTATATTATGGAGCCATAGCCAGGAAGAACTACCTGGAAATATGTAGGAAATATATAATTTTTTATGCAGCAGGTTTTACAGTAAAATTGCCTGTTTTCTAGTAACTGAAATATTTGGTCCATAGCAAGTTTTATTTTGAATAATCATGGAAAACAAAGCAATTCATTGTGGGCAAAGACAAAGTGACAGGTGGGTAACAGTGATGACAGTAGTATCAACGCTTATCACTCACGTTCCACATAGACATTGTCAAAAATAAGCATTAGCCCTTCCTTGCACTTTGATGAAATAGGAGGGTTTGGGGTCATGAGGAATTTGTATCAGGACGCGTAGGTTTTTTTACTGGAATAACAAAGACTAGACTTCCAGTCTCTGACCCGGTGCGCAAGTGATAGGCCAGGTGATGGTTCTGATAATGCCGTTATGTGGACTGCTGATTCTGCCTCCAAACCTGGCACGTTATTTAGATAGATAAATCTGTGCTGCATTTTTGGCAATGGAATTGTTGTCACCAGTATAGTATGGGTGAAATTGGGATGCACTGAACTTAAATTTATATTCTGCTTTTATTGCATCTTATTGAAGCATGAATGGGTCCCTGATATTCTCTAAAAGGTATGATGGTTTCATATTCTGGTTGTTAATTTTTACCACTACTTAGCTCATTTTCTCCTTGAGGGCTTATTAGTGGGTTTTTCATTCAGTGACATTGTTGCCCTTTTTTAATCAACCTTCTAGAATTTAACATATGACATTACGTATAAGGATGAGAACATTATTACTTCATTCTTTTCACTCTAGTAATTTTTATATTACAGTGAACACCCTGATTAAACATTTATCTAGAAAAGGCCATGATGAACAGAAAACATAATTAAATATAGGAACTAAATATTGAACTCCTGACTTGAGGCTGAACTGATAAATGAAATTAAATTTACATGGGGGAAAAAAAGTATTGTAAAACTCATCCAGTATTGCATTTTAATGTTTTATTCAACTAGATCTACAAAGCAAGCTGCATGTATCAACTACAGGGACTGATAATTTTTGAAGGTCTTATTTAGAGTCCACTTATTGTAATTGTGTTATACTAGAGTTGCTTGGTCTTTGAAAAAAGAAAAAAAAAAAGAAAGCATCATCTGTATTTGAAATTCAAGCAGCACTGGTGCAGGAGAGTTGGGTATGGCACAGTCTGCGTTTCCTAGTCAGATTTAAAAAAGAAAGCAAACAAAAACCAGCGAAGCATTATACTTTATAAACAAGATTGCTAAAGAGAAATCAACCTGTGTCCCCCATATAAATTCAGGTGTCAGAGCAGGTAGGCAAACATGGTGCTTGGTTACATCAAAGGTAGCGGGGCTGGACCGGGGCTTGCCTTTGAAGGCTGCGTGTATCTGCCCTCCCCGCACACGTGTTCAGACTTCTTGGCACTCACTGTAGCTGAATCAGGAAGACAGAACTGACTTTCCTGTCGGACTAATTATAGTTCTTTAAAGAGATGAATTAACCCTTCTTTTCCTACAAAGGGACTTTATCGGTGAATCCCGTATCACAGGAAGGCTGCAACGAGTTACCTGCTGCTTGGGATCGCTTTCAGGGATCAGCAGAGGCAGTGCAATGACACTTGCAGCCAGGGTCTCACGTTGGGCAGATGTCTTGGTGACCAAACTGCGTGTACAATGTAGTGCTTCCAGAATTACACTGTGAGCTTGGAAATACTGCTGAATCCATGGCTGGCAGTGGATTTAGACAGCTCTGTGACATACGGCTGCAAAAACCAACCTATGGTTAAACATTTTGGGAAATTGAAATCAATGTACATTTCTTGCTTTCTGCTTTATACTTCCCATGAAGTACTTTTCATCTTCTGTATCTATAGCACAGTAAAATTACCTACTCCTTTCCTTCCTTCCTTCCTTCCTTCCTTATGTGTGCTGTGGGCCTGAGAAATGGTTGGTTATTTCTCTGATGTGATGCTGTCTAGTTAGACATGGGATGTGTTTTTTCCTCGCAGAGTATTGGGCAGCTGATAGCTGTGGTAATTGGTACCTAAGTGATAGACCCTATGAAGTGTGAGCGTTGGGGATGCAGACCTTCTTGCTGCCCTGCTTTGATTTCTGTCCCATGGGGAAAAGGGGCAGGGAGGATAATTTTCCCCCTAGCAGTACATTAATTATTGTGCCATCTGTGTGACTGAGGCGTTGGTGGGATTTTTGGTGTGATAAGAGACAGCAGTGTGCTAGAAAGTGAACAATCACTAATCCAGTTCCTTTCCTTGGGACTAATTCATGACTAACGCCGGCCGCTTAGGAAGGAAGGGAAGACGGGTCCCTGGGCGCTCAGGTCGCCCTCTGGCTGGGTTTTCAAAGCACAGGCCAGTGTGGGAATGAGCAGTGGTGTCTACGGAGTCCAGCTGAGGGTAACAGAAATAAAATGTTACCTTGGTAGTGGGAACCAAGTGTGCAAAAAGATTCCCTAAAGTGATTTATCTTTATGTTTCCTCAGTGCCCGGGTCTTCTCTCCTGGCTTTTGATTAGCCATGATTAACACAGCTGGGCACTTGTCTCTCATGAGTTCCTCTGATGTATCCTGGATGCTCTGCGTCCGTGCAGGATGAGAGGCGTGAGCAGCTTGGTGCCCTCTGTGTCCCTCATCCGCCTGCTCCACCACGTCTGCAGTGCCCGAGCTGTGAAAATCCCCTATGTTGGGTTCTGCCTCATGGATATCAATGTGGTTTTCAGTCACTTGATGCGGTTTCCCTCTGGAAATCTTCGTGCCCAGTTGATGTTCTGACGGACGGCCTTTAAGAAGTGTTTTAAGTATGTACGTATGCATCTTTGTTTTTGCAACCAGATTGAGAGCTAGGTGGCATTTTGCATACAGCCCTGACTTGATTTTGTGGCACCTGCCTTGGGAAGGGGCTGGGACTGACGTTCACAGCCTGACCCCTTGCTTCCACAGGAGAAAGCAGACAGCTGGGAGTAGAAATGAACAGTCATGGCAGAGAGTAAGCATAAGCAAGGATTTTGAAATTTGACTTTTTGAATGAATGGCGTGTTTGCAGATGTGACCCCAGTGCTGTGATGCCATACAGACTTACGAATGCCTGGTTCTCTGTTCACGTAAATGCCTTTTTTGGGTGCAACAGGATGAAGAAGAGAGCACAAACCTTTTTTCCTAGCTTCTTGTAATTCCATTTGTTCTGGTGCCTGGGAGTTCGTTTACAGATCTTATCACCAATTCTTCTATAAATACCAATTTACTTATGAAATTTAATAATGCTGTCACTCAACAAAAAGTACTGGAGAAATATTTTCAGTGCTTTGCAAACGTTGAAAGCATAAAACCTGAAAATACTTGAAAGGAGAATCAGTCCTATAACAATTTTACATGTGCTTCTCTGTGCTTGTTTCTTAGTCTGTGAAGTTGGGATCCACCCTTATGAAATATTTAAGATTGTGGGATGAACAAATGTTGCTGTCTCCAACTGCAAAGCGTGGTGGCTCTGAGCCCCAGTTTGGGAAAGGGAAATGTCGCAGTTCAGGTGGCTTCTGCTGAGATGCTGAACTAGTAAAAGGGAGATCTTCAGTATGCAGTGGGTATTCAAACCTACTCACTAGGGCTGGCCATTAGGTCTGTGACTTGAAGGCCCGGGTACAAACTAGTCATGGGTCATTTTTGATGCTAGGAGATGTGTTTAGAGCACCTGCAAATTTGACATACTCAGTAGATGGATTTTTCTGCCATGTGCAGTTCTGACAGTCTCCTGCTACCTGTCTAGCTTGCTCACAAAGTGCAACGAGTGCTTTGTTTAGTTTGGAGGCAACGGTGCATGCTTTAACCGGCATCGGTATGACTTTCGGCACTTGTCAAAATGAACAGTGGAAATAAGTAAGAGCAGTATGTATCTGTGCCTTGGTGAGCCAAGCCCCGGGGGTGGGCAGCTCAGGGGGAAATACTTCCTGACTCCTCTGCTCAACCGCTGTAGCGCACACTGCGTATAAAACATGGTCTGTCTGAGACACCTGCAATGGGTTTGGCAGAACAAAATGGCAGAAGCATTAATCTGTCCATTTCTTCTGATTTATGGATTTCATTGTAGTTGTCAGTGTCACCTTAGTGGAGGTTTGTAAATGCAGCATTTCATTTACCTGTCCCCTTTAATCAATTTTAGGTCGTACAACTCGATTTGCTATAAACCAGCAAAGTTACCCCCTTATAGGCTTCAGGAACCTCCAGCTTGTTCAGGGTGGATGTTTTTCCCCTCCCATTGTGCAAACAGACTTGTCATCTGTTCATTTATCTAGAACATCTTAATTACACTTTGTACATATGATGGTGTTTGAGAAGCAATATTTGTGAGAAACGATTAGGAGAAATGAATGTGAGAAGTGGTTTCCTGACCGTGAGAATAAAATTTCTTACCACTTTCTTTTAAAAATAGCACAAATTAGAGACTCTAAAATAAACTCTGGGCAGAGGTGTGCAAAGACATCACCGTCATAGGGCAAGCTTCAGGCATTACTTGAAGACTCTAATTCAGGGTATAATTCTGACTTTTTAGAAGCACGGACTTTTTAAATAGTGCAGTACGTGGTGGTTTGAACTGAAGCGATCATTCTGGGTGCTGGATAACATTGATAGTTTTTGTAAATCCATCCTGGATAGCTCTAAAGGTTTTCTCTTGTTTTAAAGCTATGTGATCTTTATTATTTCTTAATCTCATTTTCATTACGTTGTTTCTAAATTTCCAGTTGAGGCTTGTTTCTTGTTTTAAAGCTATGTGATCTTTATATATACATTTCTTAATCTCATTTTCATTATGTTGTTTCTAAATTTCCAGTTGAGGCTTGTGGGGACTGCACTGTGAATTGTACTCATGCTAGGAAAACTGCTTTACCTTCATGACAGGTCATGTAATTTTTTTTTAAGCTGAGGTGTGCGACAGTTCTTCATGGAGGCACGAAAACTGAGTCATGTTTCATGATAATAGCAAGAAAGCATCTTGCTCTCTGCCCTGAGTCACAGTGCACTGGTGCTGCTGACACATGTAATGCTGATCATTAACGGGGGCGCATTCAGTAAGCAAGACAGGTCTGAGTTCAGTCTGTACCCGTGGTGAACTCTCCTTACTCTCTGCATTTCAGGACTTGGTTTTCAGTGGTAGCCCTAAATCTGGCTATTATATACCTTTGTCCTTTTTTAAAAAACAAATGTAATTCTTCATATGTAATTAAAAAAACCTAACTTGTTGCAGTGGGCAGGTAGTCCACTTTTTATTTCTCCGGTTACTTCTGCTGTATGATATACAAAGGATGAATCTTTCTCAAGTGACATTGCTCTGGAAAGGTGGAGTCCGTATCTCTGTGAATGTAGCCAGGAGGGAGGCTGCAGAGGGCACGGGTGGTGGTCATCAGAGAGCTTGTATGTTTGAGTATCTACAAGCTCTCACGCTTGTACCAAATGAGGGAGAACACTATTTATTCCTCTTTGCTTTCCAATGTTTGTCACTGATGAGTCTTTAGAAATCATGATTCTTCCCTGCAAAATCATAGCTCCCCGGGCCTCTTCCTCTCCCATGCTATCCTAGCCTTCAGGAAGGTTAGCAGGAAGGATCAGTTTGACATTAATTGTCAGGAGAGAAAGAGAAAGTAGCTGAACTTGATCAATAAGAAAGACGTAGCAGGTTGCGAAGGTGGAAAGATGTAGGATTTGCACAACAAAGGATCTATTGGCTTGGGATTGAATGTAACTGCACATATCCAGCCTGAGTTGAGTGTGGCTGCAGGCTGACTAGCGACATCCAACTGTGATTTACTTCCCCCCTTATCTCTGTTAAACACTGCTTAGCAAACTTGGAGTGCACTGCGGCCAACTTTTGCTCTCTTAATACAGCAAGCTGAATGAAAGCTGGAGTCAGATAGCCCTCCAGTGAAAAACTGCAAAAAGACTGGCATGTTATCAGTTGTTACTTCCTACAAGAACAAGCTGTGTTGTGTGGTACTTCGATTATCTGAAACAGAGTGGGCTGGTGGGGTCGGGTACAGCCATTTAGAAATGTGATTTGTGTTTTTCTTTCTTCAGAGAAACCTGCCTAAAGTATTTCCTGAGGCTTTTCTCAGAATCTGTGTCAGCGCAGCAAGTTAGCTAGTGGCAGCTTTGTCTTGGAGCGTAGAAATTTAGCACAGTGACACTGTAATATCTTTATAAGATGACCTAGATCAGAAATGTCTTGTTCTTGGTTTGCAGAAATGTGTTCAAATATTTAATATGACTCGGAGCTGGGTTTTTTCTTTTTTTTTCCTCCTGTAGAGACAGAAATAAAATTCAAGTGAGAAATACTTAAAATGCCTCTAGGACCCAAACAGTTTTGGGGAACAGGGGAACTGGAGTTAGAATACATCAGAAACATGCAGTCTGCCCCCATGGTATATTGCTATGGCATGGAAAGGGATGAGAGATTTTCTGTGTTTCACTCTGCTGCTTATGGTTGTATGGATTTCACCTTCTAAATTTTACAAGAAGTCCAGCTTATAAGTTAGAAGTCTGAATTAGGTTATAAATGAGATCACTGAAAATCCAGATTGCCCTACTCAAAGCATGTAGCAGGATAGCTCCTTTCTGTTGATGCCTGGAGGAGCAGGACCAGTGCAGTCCCAGTTTTGGTCCAGTCCAGATCTGAAGTCTAGACTGCAGAGCTGTCTAGTCCAAAGCAGGAGGGCAGGGTGCTGTGGGTGGCTTGTCCTCACCAGGAAGACTTTGCTGCTTTTCCCTCCCCTCTCTCTAGTTACTGCCTCAAGATTCTGCCTGTGTTTAAACAGCCTGAAATCATCTGTACAGGCATCTCACTGGGATGGAGAAGGGTACATCCACCTTTTTTGCTAACATCACCATATTCCCATGGCTTAAAGCTCTCTGCCAACCATCATTTTAGCTCAGCGCATTGGGATGGAATTCCCCTTGGGCAAGTCCCATTTACAGTGTAGTTTCAGTTGGTCGATGAGACACTGCAGATAATGTAGAGAAACTGTTGTCCTACTCATCTTACCCCAGAGGAGAAGGGAATCTGGAGCCTACGTGAAACGGCTGCGAGCAGAAGAGTCCTGTACTTCCCCATGCAAAACTCTTGGTGAAAGCAGTTCGGCAGACTTTTGGGAACAGGCTGCTTCCTTTTTTTCTTTCCTTTTTTTTTTTTTTTTTAAACTCCTTGCAATCATGGTGAATTAAGGTGGTGAGATGGCACAACCTTTCCCACCTCTCTGAAACCTTTCCCATCCCCCCGAAAGATCATACAGCTTCATAAGTTGAGGGTGGGGTTTTTAAAAGCACCAAGCATTGCTCTCAGTCTCTTGGTGTAGTTTGAAAGTTTTTGCCATCAACTTAAATGCAAACAGGGTTAGGTGGCCCTTAAATGCATTTTGTTTGTCCTGTCCTGAAAATCTAAGGTCTGTGACACAGCAAGACTGTGCTTTCCTACATACTCTTCCAAAGCGGTGGGTAGCCAGTGAGTGCTGAGCTACATATACCAGTGTAAACAAGACATCTGAGGAGGAGACATACAGGTCTTGAATTACAATCATCACCATAAAAAGCAGGCGAGAGCTTCACAAGGACTAAGAGAAGGAGGCTGTGAGATGCAGAGAGATTTGCTTTGTTTAGCAGATCAGAGCGGAGGGTGGCCTGAGAATGGACAAACCAGACAACAAAATAGGACAGTGGTTTACCAAACCAGTTCCTTGAAAAAGAGTGGAGCAAGTGAAGAGCTAAGCCTGGGCCTAGCTTAGATGCTCTCAGATCTCACTAGCTACTGATCCTTTACTTGAGTCACTTGTAAAGAACTATGAAAATGAATGGAGATGATTACTAATTTAGTTCCACAGGCTCTGATTTGGCATTTACATGGGATTTAGAAGGGAGACTATAAGGTCAACACCTGCTTCTTCTTGAGTTCATGTAGGGGGTTCATCTCCCATAGCATGATCCCCGAAAGACATCTCCCTTTCAAAGAGGCGTCTGGGGTAACTAGTGGCAGCGCAGACATGTTCCCCATGCTCTTCCTCAAACATCCTCTTCTCTGACGGGCAGAACAACTTGAAGAGCTTGCTGTTAAAAGGAAATGTTCAAATACCACAGGCATCCACGGCGGTGTGGCCAGAGTGGGTGGCCAAGGAATCGTAAAAGAACGGTAAAGTCAGACTGGATTGGGAAATCCTCTGGTTTGTTTTGGTTTTATCATTTAGCTAGGTTACTGTAATTCAGCTTTCCTGATCTCATTAGGCAGTTGATCAAGCTGTCACCAGCCCTTTCTGCTGTTGTCATTAGAGAGAGAGTGAGAATAATGCCCTGCTTAACAGCACAGTCAAAAATGAGTGTAAAGCACATTGCCACTGCCTTGACAACAAGCAGTTACATGCGTTAGCTGATTAAGTGGTGGTGGGTTGCTTTTTGTTTTGTAGTAAGGTCTCATTTACTGGGCTAAATTTGACAAGACCAATACAGGAATATTTACAAAAGAACTGGAGAGGAGATCATGATCTGTAGTCTTTAGAGACTCAAGATACAGATTTGTTTTTTCATATAAAACCTCTGTTTAAAAAACCCCCACTAATTATTTTTTTCCAAGCTTTAAAGTATTCCTTTCTGCAACCATTCCTTTTGGCATCAGACTCCTGATGCATGACACAACAACACAGAATAGTAAGTTTTTCACTTTTGAAGTGGAATGGTTCACAAAAAATAAATGAAAGGCTGAAGTGTTAAGCTATGCAAGTCTAATTAACTTTCAGCTTTAATAAGCTATGGCCTCTCTAGCAAAATAAAAAATGGGGTTTGGATTACAAATGGCACCTGCAGTTTGGGTTTAGAAAGGGTTTTGTAAAAACTGACTTTTTTTTTTCCCCACTTTCGGGCTTGCCTGAGCACTTTGTGTTGCAGAGAGGCATCTGAAGTGGACTGCACTCTTTCCCTCTCTTGTGTTCCCTTTTGTTTGCTTGATGATTCTTTGCCCTCCTCTGTTGGAAGGAGGCTTTTATGAGACTCTGTTTGGAAACGAGTGGGCCTTGTCTTGACCTCGCTGGGACGGTCACTCCGTGGCTGAGCATGCCGACATCGAGCCTTTGTCTCCAGAAAAGAAAGCTCCGTTTGGGCAATGATTATCCCAGGCCAGAGGGGATCAATGTGTCTAGATGTGATATGGACAGAGAGAGGGTCTCTAATGTAGCTGGGCTCTGTCTGACTGCAAACCTTACCACTCGACTTGTATGGCAAGAACTGGAAGTGATAGTGAAGAGAGACCTGCGTGTACAAAATGAGTTAGCTGTGTTGGGAGCTGGGGTGCTGAGACCCTTTCTTGCCTCCCTTCTCAGTGCTGAAGGGTTTCAGCAAGAGATTGTGGCTGTGGCTGG
The DNA here is from genome assembly GCF_000699145.1 of Aptenodytes forsteri. Lineage (NCBI taxonomy): Eukaryota > Metazoa > Chordata > Aves > Sphenisciformes > Spheniscidae > Aptenodytes > Aptenodytes forsteri. The sequence continues at coordinate 3,174,127 of NW_008795918.1, forward strand.
AAGCTCCTTGAGCAGAAGCAGCAGGAGGAAGATTTGTATCGTACTTCCTCAGCTGGTGAGAATGCATACGCTTACAATTCTGGCTGATACTTTTCATTCAAGATTAATTTTTCTCACCTATGGAGATGTATTTGATGTATGGGATTGTTTGTGATGAACGGAAGGTTCACGCTGACTCTCTAAACTGTGACAGTAGTCTCAGAGACATCTTGCAGCCTTTCCAGAGGGTATCCAGACAAAGGTGTTCATAACTTGTGATGGTAACTTGTTGGAAGAAAGAGTGTAATAGCTCATTACAGCTCATCTTTCGGTTTAATTTGGGTCTGTACAAAGTCATTTTCAAGCTGCTGGACTTGTCACAGTCAGATGCATCATGCTTGGAAGATCCTGAACTGGTTTCTGAAGTGAAGCCAATTTTGAAACCTTTTTAAATTTCCATTTCATTTCTTTGGCCTGGCTACCTGACATTGCATTCATCAGCAAAGCTTGATTTTTTATTTTTTATTTTTTTTCTCTGTCAGCTTCAATAGTTTGGTTGGTTATGAGTACGAGGATATTAGCAGGATATGTTGAATCAAGCTAACTTTGCTAATCTGTTCCAGATTCAAAATAGAGGTAAAACATCTGCTTCGGTTGTTGAGCAGAGCTCCATGCCAACTGTAGCATGCCTAATGCAAAGAAAGAGATTAAATGCTGTTATGGACTGATCTGCATGTTCACACATAGTTACTCTGCTGTTAATGGAAATAACACTGTCATCAGCCTCAGTAGTTAAACATTTTTAATCTGAATTTTATACTAGCTATGCAGAAGGCGAATGCCAGCGACTAAAATCTGCAAAGGATTCTACTATTTTATGAAAACAGTAATAACTGACCATGGTGCTCTTCAAGAGCACTGTGAGCTCCATGACCCTCTAAGAGAAATCAGGAAACATAAACACTAGTGTTTAATGTCTTTTAAAGTATATTTAACACTGGCTATGTATGAGAAAGTAAGTTGGGAGATTTTCTGAGTTTTTCTGGAGCTGGCAGGAGGATGGCTGTTGGGATGGCACTCGTTCACCAGAGGAATGAGCTGCATTGCAGTGGTTAGGAGACGGGTGGTGGTGAGGCTTTGTGTGTGATGTGCAACGCAAGGGGAAGTTACTTGAACCTGAGCAAGATCCGCCTGTAATATAATGGTAAGACCATGCAAGTCAGATGTTTCAGATTTTGCTCAAGTCCCTAAAATGTCTTGTCCCTCCCTTATGTCACTTTCATGACCCCAGAGGTTTGCTGTTGTCTGGGGCTTGGTTTAGACACCTGTGACAGCAGGACCTTGGAAGTGTTGCGGATCACTGCTAAGAGGAAGATGAGATTCAGGAACATGCGAGATCATGACTGCAAAATATATCCATCCTTAACAGAAACTCAGCGTGTGAACTCATGTGAAGAAAACCATAGCTGTAATTACCTTCTGATGAGTGAACGAAACGGGGTCTGAAAGTTCTACTGGGGTCATGCCACACGTTAGTGTGTTTCTACCCAAAGCACTAGACTCCCCTTGAACTTTTGGAAATATATATATTTTTATTGATTTCTGTAGAAATTTCTATAGCGCCATGTGCCACACCGTTTAAGTAATTGCCTCTTTTATGGTGTGATACCCAACTGAAATGCTAGAAAATGCATGTTCTCCGCTTTTTATTGGAAGTGCAGTCTGCTCTAGCTTATCCTTTTTGCATTAAGCTTTGTATTTATGTAAGTGCGGTGTGAATTTTGTTTGGGCTCTTTTGCTTTCATATGTTCAATCTCTTGCCTACTGAAGCCTGCAGAAAAGAATCCCTTTGACTTTCAGTGATCATCGGACTAGATCTAGTTTTGAAACGATGATCTTCTGCAGTTCACTCTGTAACTCAGCTGAATGGGTAACCAATGTCCTGGTTTGCATTGCCTTTAATGGAGCAGAAGTCCATCCCCCTTGTGTGCAGCCATTCAAAGCTCTGTATGTCTTGGATGTGGAAAACAGATGATTTCTTTTTGTAACAACCTTTTACATATTGCAAATTGTTCTCATGTTCCCTTTAAATTTTCTTCTGTGTAGGTTGAATAGCTCCGATGTGTTTAGATTTTTCCTGTAAATCATGTTTTAGAGCTCTGTTTTGCTCCTCAAGTCAAGTGGTGCCCCAAACTAAATGTCTCGAGTCGCAGCCTAAGCAGTACTGAGCAGCATGGAAGGGCTACTGTGTTTTGCAAGCCGTATTCCTATTTTAAGGTCTCTTCCTCTTTCATAACGTTGTTCACTTACATTCCGTTGTAAACTGCAATCCCAAATTCTTTCTTATACAAAATTGCTGTGTATAACTCTGGATTTCTTGCTAAAAGGCATGCTGTGTTCTCCTCCATTCTGAACAGTGTCCTCATCTCCCTCCAGCCCAGTTGTTTGTGTAATTTGTCGAGGTGGTTGTAAATTCTGATCCTACCCTCCAATGACCTTGTAGTCGCTTGTAGTTCAGAAGTATCTGCAAATTTACTAAGGCACTCTCTGCTTCATAGCTGCCTTCTCTGTGTGTACATTAATATAAAACAGACACCGTTAACCAGCGGAAGTCCTAATCTTACCGAGTAAGATATTACAGGATCAGGTGCCACTTTTGTGTTCTCTAAATCAGGGTTAATTTTCTAAAAATGAAAGGCTTTTTATTGGAGTGTATAATGAGTATCAATGTGTGCTGTGTATATCAGATATAGCACTTAATTACAGTGCAGATAGAGATTCACTGGACTATTGCTCTGTACTGTTGAATGTTCAGGACGCGAGATGAAAGGCAGGTCTCACTGCTGCTGCACTGAAGGAGGAAAAGGTTGCTTAAACCAGCTGCGGTGTGTGTAGAGGTCCTTGTTCATGCTTACCTCTGCAAGGAAGAGAGGGGTAAGTCATGGTTTCGTAAACTGAAGGAAGATAAACTTGCAACATTTCCGTTTCTCTCCTTTTTTTCTTTTTTTTTTTTTTTCTTCTTGGTTGCCATTGTTGCTGGTACAGTTGGGTGAAGGCAGGATGTCAGCGGTCTCCAGAGGATGTGGGGCCACTGAACGCAGGAGACGTGTCAGTTTAGGTGGACAGCTGCAGCCAGCATGCACCTGTTTGTTCCCCAGAACATTCCCCTTGCACACAGAATTGTTTTTATTGCTTTTTTTTTTTCCCTTCTGGAATACAAGACCTATGAAATTGGCCAAAAAGAAATTTGCTGGTGTGCTTGAAATGTGTTTGAATTGCTGCAGGACAAGTGAGCAGGAAATGAAGCTTTCAGTAGGGTTGATGTTTTTCAAGTGAGCTTCTCCCCTAACTGCTTTATCTCTAGCAAGGAGCAGACCTGTCACCGGGCTTGCTGTTACTCTGCCTTGCTGCTGGCCATTTTATTTCTCTTGAAGTTCGTAACCTCGTGCTGCCTGGCCACCTCTCAGCCATGCTTCTGGTGGGGAGAAAGCTCAGGGCTCTTCTGAAAGCAGGTGGTGTAACATGGCACAGCACCTCTGGCTTGGGCATTCACTTAAACTGATTTACACCAGCTGGAATTTATGCCCCCAGAGATTTTACTTTTTGCTGTCCTCTTGTTCAGAAACACTGCCTTGGTGCCAGGCCTTCTTCCCTGCTCCTTCCTTAGATGATAGAATGAATTAGTAGTGCAGCACTCGCTGCTGGGAATGTATAAAAAGAATTGGATCCTTTTTTTGGTAGTGCCATTACAATCCCATGACTGTTATTTAATGGTGTCATTGATGTGTCTGTTGTGAGATATTACGAAACACACACTTTGTATCAAGACAAACCCCCAAGAAACTGTAAAGAAACAAATTCAAAAGGACAAGAAAAATTCAGGATACCAACAGATCGATTATCCTCAATCTTTGTAGATATTCCAACAAATTTTATTATGCTGTCTGCAACAGACTTTTCTCCACTAAAATGGGTAACAAATGCTGGTGAATATAACAAATGTTATGCTACTATGTTTATTTTTGTCTCCTTTAAAAAATGCTTTCTTATTTTAACTAGTCTGCAGCATGCTGAGTCTTTGTCTCCACTTGATTAATGTAACTTCAAGACAGTATTTATTAACTAATTTTCTGATATGATCTGCAGGCACTTAAAAAAACCAGCCCCCCCCCCCCGCCCAAATGTCAAAACCAAAACCCACCACTTACACTGAGAGCAGTGGACAGCCTCCAGTAATGAGAATGAAGGAAAGGACACTGGGCAAGCGGAATTAAACATGCTTAGCTCTTTTCCATTTTAGAAGTGATCTAAATTTAACATGCCATGAGTTATTTCGGTGCCTTTAACTGATAAGTTTAACAAAACATAGGCCACTCACAGCGCATTTGGTGTGTAGAGGAATTTCAGGATTCCAGGAACGGCAGGATGTAACCTTCGCTTCACCTGGAAACATAAGCAATTCTTGGGGCAGTTGATAGGCTTCATAATGAAAAATGGGAGGCAGCCAAAATCTGGAGCCAAGCTAACAGCCAGAAATAGATCTGCCGGGAGGCTTGTTTTGCACCGTCCGGAATGGCATATCAGAAATTGTGTGAACAGAAATACCAGCTTGATCCAACATTGCACAAGCAGAATCAATCCTGACTGTTTTCCTTTTTAAGTATCATGAAAGCTTGACTAAATAAACATTGTGTTAAAGTTTCAGCTGTCTCAATATGTTGTAATACTTTTTCTCCGGATAGTTTATATTTTTGCTTATGGTTTTCTTTCTTTCTCACTTGTTGAAATGCAAGTGTGTATTTGATAGTGTGTATTTGCGATTAAAGGTGTTCAAGTGTGCATCACCCAAGAACTCCAGCTCCCCTGCTGTAGCAGCATGGAAATGGGGCGGCAGAGAGAGAGGCAAAGGTTTAAATCTCGTGGAGAAGGCGAGTAGAGGAGGGGAAAGGGCCGGGCACAGAGAGGACCATAACGGGAGGGTGCAGGGGGTGGCAGGGAGGCAGGGGTGTGAAGCAGGTTTATTCTTGTTACTTCACAAACAGCGTGCTTATGGGAAAGTGAACTGAAGTATGTTCTAGTTTGCACAACACTTACTAAATGAATAATTGTGATTATGTTTAGTTATGGAATCAGATCTATTGCCTTCTCCGTCTGGCCGGAGACGTGGAGTTTTGCGGGTGGGGTGTAAGCGAAAGCCGACGGGGTCCTGCTGACTGGGAGCAGAGAGCCAGAAGCCCGTGGGAGCCCAGCCTGGGTTTACAGTCCCAAGTCCACTTGCAAAGGCCTAAACTGGTATGGAGGGGAAATAATTTAAAAGCAGGTGATGCAGGATGTGTTGTGACGGCCCTGCCCTCTTTTCAGGGTTGAGCCATGCTCTAAGCAGTTTGGGTTGTCCTTTTCCAAACATAGTGTAAGCAATATTCAAAGCAAGAGCCTTAATGGAAGACGTTTTTCAGCTTGTCATTGGACAATCTTGTTTCAGGCATTTTTACTGCTACTACTTCAACCCTTTGCCAGTGATCATACTTTTTTTTTCTTCCCCTAATGATGTACAGCAGCTGTCATGAAGGAGAACTTGTGGTTTTGGAAAAAACACTTGTTCACCTAAACTTCATGGTTTGATTTTTCTATCCTCGAGATGCAGAAAGGTGTTTTGTTAGGCCTGAATTTCCAGCCTCTAAACTTGGATATCAGTACTGGATACCAGGCACCCGGCTGAATTCAGCTGGAGGGGTGGGAACGCTCCCAGGACGCAGGCCTTCCCCTGGGTCACGCTGCCTGGAGGCTTCGCAGTCTGCACAAGCTGCCCGGCTGTCCAGCAGAGTAAGGTTGGAGCTACTCTATTTCTGTAGCTGTTTGGTAGCTTGCGATTAACCGTCATCCAGCTAGCAATGTACACCAGTGATTAAACTCAGGTTTTATTAATGTCACCAGCAATGGCAATATCTGATGATCATGTTAGAATCACCATATTCCAACTATTTCTGCACCAAATATTTCTGGAAATATTCAAGTCTTCATTTGTGAAGCCACTATGGGAAAGGCTGAGTGCATGCCTAAGTGGGAACTACCTACAGACCATGTTAGCATAACATGAATTATTCAGACATTTGTGAACAATTATTTCAAATCGGGAACCACTTATGCGTTACTGAGCATTTAACTAATCACTGGGAGGGGGGAGAAAGCACTGAATACAGAACTAGTGTTGTTTGTAACACACTGAATGTCTTTGCAGACATCCTCGCCCAATGCTGTCGATGCCGTTCAGTACCCGTCCCTTAGGGTTAGACCATACCGGTAGCAGTCGGTGTGCATTGGGGTATTTTCACATTTGGTCACTGAGCATTTATTTGCGTTTTGATGAAGTTGCCATTCACCATTTGAATTGACAGATCGGAGGAACAGGCTCTCGGGCACTGAGGCTGTGGGCAGGTTCAGGAGATGCTGGGTTGTCCAGGCAAACGCAGATACCCCCCTCCAGCTCCTCTTCCTTTAAAAAGTTTAGGTACAAGTTGCTCTTGATGCTAAACATATGCTCTAGTTACAGTTTATAGATACGTTTTTTTCCTAATCTCAGGAGAGAGTAACAGCAAATGAAGCAGCGATCGATTCTCCACTGCTCCTGGAGTACATTTCCTGTGTGCCCTGCGCCATCGACTTAAGGACAAAAGTCCTTTTCATGGTCTGAAGGATGAATGCAGCCTGAGGTTTTGGAGAAGCTAAATAGAAAGAGGCTGTTATAAATGACATGGAGAGAAATGGGGAGCCATTACAGGAAAAACTAACACTTCTTGCAGTGAAACTTAAATGCCCAGCACATCCCGCTAAGCAACTTGGAGCACAGCGTGGCAGCAAGTTATAAAGTCATTGGTCTGGGGAGAGTGTCAGAGCACAGTTCTTTTGTGTCCTTTAAACAGTAACGTAAAAACAGCATGAAGATTTCTTGAAGTTTGTAAGAGCCATATACCCAGAGTTTTTCTTACTCTCAGGGGTGTTGATTTGTGTTTCGTTGAATACCTCTGTGTGTCACGCAAGTTTGTTGGTCCTTGAGCATGGAAACACAGTAGAACAAATTGAGATAAGTAGCAACGTGTAGGCATACGTGCTGTCCTTTCTGCAGTGGATTATGTGCAATCCTTATAAATAATTGGGCTAGTCTGCAAAAAATGGAAGGACATAAGAAGATAGAATTAAATTAATTGAAAAACTTTTTTCCTGCTGTATTTGAAATATTGCAGTGTACGGGGTATTTATTGATCTGGTCAGTATAAATGTCCTAGGTATGTACATTTGCTCACTTAACAATGCTGTCAGTTTGCTGTAATGCTTCCAGAGGACCAGTACACCCTATTTACAGATTCTCTCCACTGGCCTTTCAGTAACTTGGACAAGTATTCCTTAGGAGTTGCTCAGTAAAAATCTGTAATTGCTCTGAAACACCCCTTAGCAACCATCCAAGGACATTCTTCTCCAAATACCAGCTCTGTGAAAGTACTTTGCTGTCAGAAACCAGTATATAGAAATTCCAATAACAGAAACACAATCTTTGAAATAATAACAAATTAAGAGTAAACTTCTTTGTATTTACCCAGTAATTAATTCCTAAAACACAGTAAAAGGCTAACCACTGATGCAAGTGAAATAGACTGCAAGGCCTGTTAAAAAATTATTAGTGTTGAATACTGCCTGTACACAGAACTGTATAAATACTAAGCACCGGGGAAATGTACTCTAAGAATTAAGAGAACATGCACTTACAATCTGGGAAATCCTTTAAGCCTTACGTAAATACAGGCTAACAAAACTACTTTGCCTGGGACTTTAAAAGTGTTAGGTAAACTTCTTTGGGATTGGGGGACTCGGTTGTTTATGATTGCTCACTCATACAGACTTATAAGTTAAAACAGCATTTCAGATATTCATGTGTTGTATGCTCGGAGGGAGAAAGTCCTAAATCAAAATTAGGAAGAGGAGTAGTTTTTGTGCTGTGACCAGTGGAAGGAAATAGATGTATGTGATGTGACATTGCAGACAACCTTGTAATCTTGATTAATGGGAGTACCTGCAGAAAAAAAGAGGTGTTTGGCAAAACGCTGACAAAATCAATACCACTTTGAAATGATTATGTGTCTTGCTACATTGTCTTGCCAGTTAAAGAGAAATGAATACATGGATGTATCCAAGTGTTTAGTCCAGCAACTTCATGTAATGCAATTAGAGCAAGTAAAGGATCAATATATAACTTCTTTTCACTCACAAGACCAAATGATAGTATATTATATCAAATCAGCATGGGAATCGATCATGCTTCCCCTATCTGCCTCCAGGTCCTGTCAAATGAAAATCTGGCTTAAATAAGTCCTTGTTAGTGAGTCAGGATATCTAAAATCAAGACAAAATATTTAACATATGTCACAGTTACTCGACGAAAATACTAACTGGTTTGCGAGGAGCTTCAGCACCCACTTTGGACATAGTAATTAAAATGATACTTGAGACAGTCCACTTAAATGCTTCACCTCATTTGGCATCTGAATCCCAAATTCAGACCTGCGAATGCCGCTTGGTAATAGTCTCGGCTTTCCTCTATACTGTCAGGTCTATGGAGGAGAATTTCCCAAGGCCGGATTTTTTCTGCCAGTGTGGCTTGTCGGCTCTGTGGATGCCAGCTGAGCCACAGGACGTTCTTCCACGTGGGTTTAAGCTCTCTGTTGCTGAAATAATTATTGTGCCTTCAGTTCAATGAGCTAATTTTACCTGGTGAAGTCCCGCTTGCGATTGCCCTGTATGCAGTAAAGATAGGGATATGTTCCAACATTGGAAGATGTCTGCAGATAAAATTTTATTTTTACTATAATGCTCATAACAGCACAAAGTAAAGAACACTCTAATAAAACTTGTTGATGAGTTTCGTGCTTATAATAGTAACTCTGTAGAAAAAGTAAAATGGAAAGTTTTTTGTTAGCTGCTAGTGTATATTTTCAGGAAAAAAATGTGAACACTCCCAACTGAAACTCTCTTCAAGAATTTGGAAGCTCCGGAGAGCTGAGCTAATGAAACAGTTGTTCATCATTCCGAAACCTGCATCCTTGCTTAATTCTAATAATAGTTATACATAACCTTCTCTGTGCTTTCTTTTTGTTTTTTTCTTCATTCTGAGTGTTTGACAACTTCTGAATTTGAAGAATTTTAAAGCAAAGTATTTCTGTTAATGAAATAACCTGTTAATGATGTTGTCACAGGTTTTAGAAATTATTTCCAAAAATATACTGTATCCTTCTTTGATAAGTAGGAAGTGTCATTATCTGCCCTTCAGGAATTAAAAAAAAAAAGTAGTTATTTAAAGTTGAAGTCACTCATGCATGAGCATGGTTATCACTGAAGATCAAGAAAGTAATCTGTTCAGGTCATCGGACATCCATCATCAACATGTACGTAACTGCGCAAGCTCCATTTCATCACTGTCAGCTGCTGAATGGAGCAATACTTTTTCCATCGTGCTGATGGATGCGAATGCACATTCTCAGCTCTGACCTCAAATTGCAGCAACAATGCTGCAACGTACTTCTGACATATTTTTCCTAAACAGGTCATTATACATGACTGTGCATCTTATACAGAAACATGTCTTAGTATGTCATAAAAATTCCTTAACAATAATGTGTTTCTTACTTCAAAACGAGTATCTTTGAAAATGAAGTAGAATCATGAAACAGTAAATTAGAAAAATGGCCAATTGGCGAAAGCTGCACAGCAGTGACTCAAGGAAGTTATTAACCTGTACTGGTTTTATCTGTTCTTTCCAATTCACAGGCTCTGATCGTTCTCTGTTCTCTCTTGCTGTTACGTTTAGCAGTGATAGATTCTATTGTAATTAATTTATAAAAAGTAAATCTCATGGAAAAAAGGGCTGAAGGACTAAGGCCTTTGCAAATGGGTATATGGCAGCTATCTCCTGTCAGCAAACGTTATGTACATCAGCAGTGTGAGACTTATAACCTGCTTCAGAGGCACAATAAATACTGGGTTTTGATCTAAGGAACTGTGTGTAGATATGACTGTGGTATAGTGGACAAAAATTGAGATGAGGTTCTTATATATGTTACAGGTCTAAAGAACACAGTGTTATTCTCGATCTGCTTCCTGTGTTAAGTAGCTGAAGCTAATTAAAAAGGTCAAGCATTTCCTCTGAAACCAGGTATCTGATTCAGATTTCTGGCAGAGGGAAGAAGGGTCAAAATGTCTTTTTATAGACTTCCCTCTTTTTTTTAAGGTAATGATGCACAGTGCTTCACTCTCTCCCTATTAAAAGAAAAACGTCACCTATAACAGTATTTGAACTTTAAAAAAAAAATCCAATAGATTTGAAGTTTGTTGGGTTTTTCTCTTGGTGATGGTACCTCTGTCTGAAGTCTCAGCTTACGTGTCACCAGAGCCTGGCTGATACCTTTCGCTGGGTGCCGGGTGTACCTGCAAATGGGTTCAGAGACTAATCCAAGCCGCTGGGGGTATTTGTTGCTTGGCCACTGGGTTGTGTTGCCATTCAGCTTGAAATTGAGGAGTTCTCTGCTTTTCTGTTTATTTTGTTATTTAAATATTATGATAAATGTACATGAAATGGAAATATTTTGGTGTGAGCATTCTAATTTCATAAAGATTCACTGGTTCTTCATAGCTGTTAGTATTAGGTTTGCACTAAGTCTAGGAAATGCTAATTTTTGTTAGTGTGCTAGTGGGCATAAGATTAGAGAATCGCTTTAAACTATTTCTTTTGGTAGAGAAAAATGCAGAAATGAGACCATCTCACTCTTAGCTAAATTCTGATTTGTTTGAGTTTGGCAGATGAGGGAGAAGGGAACAGACTCTGAGGTCTGGTGTTTACATCCTCCGGTGGGGAATAGTCTGTAGCCGTTCTGACGTGGGCTGGGAAGGAAGCATGCTAAGTGGTTCAAGTGAAATGCAATTTTTTTTCTTTCTCTTTCAAACATCCACTACAATACGTAAGACTGCAGACAGTTGTGATAAAAGATGCTGCTTTAGTCCTTTTTCCGTCAGAGGAGTGGCAAGAATGAAATTCCAGTGTGAATCTTTCTCAAGGACATAAGGGATTAATATGTCTTAAAATAGACACCATCGACTTTTCCACATTTAAATATGATGAATTTTGCAGTGAGAAGGTTGGGACAAAATGGTATTTTCTCTGTTCTTCCAGCTTGTTTGTGAATTTTGAGGTAACCTGTTTACAAGATAGTTAAATTCTGCAGAGTCTTAAGAACTGTTGTGGTTTTATGTGCTTAAGTAGTCATGCATGCTTCCATTTTGCAGGGTTATTTTAAATTCTGGTGATTGCATAGCATCACAAACTCTTTTTTGCTAGTAGGACCATGAGGCAGCCTGGAGGTGGGCAGTGAGCTTGGGGACACACACGCTGCCTTCAGGAGGGGTGACGGTGGAAGTGGGGCCACCGCCTGTTTCAACTATGTGCTTCAGGGGATAGGTGTTTTTGTAATTTGTCCCCTTCTTTTTCTGAGTTTCCAGCAGCAAGGTTTTTGTTCTTTTAATTCAGCAGATTGTGTTCTGCTAGCTTGGTTAGTAACTTGGATATTTGCTGCTGGGGGTCCAGAGAAAACCTAGGCAGAAGGACTGAAATTGCCAGCTCTGGACGTGTAACGGAGCAGTTGAGCATATGCAGCGCTCCCTCCCACCGACGGGCAGTGACGCCAGCATTGCCAGAGGAATGAGCATGGCATATTGTTTCTCCCGTATGCCTGATTATTTATTTATGCATTCTGATTCATAATAGCATAATAACAGACTTGAAACAATAAGATAATTATTTCGCTTCTTGGGTGGTTAAAATTAACTGTGCTCGTTGCATATTTATTCAGTAAAAAGATACAAGATGTTTAGTAATTGCCCAGAAATTCATTATCTGCATAATGTTCTGTTTCTAAATGTGTATTGCATGACCATTAATCTGTGCCAACAGCAAGCATGCAGCAATATCTGATGTAATTAGTTTTCCCCTTACATGCCAAGGAGAACATCTGGGCTAATTGTATGTTGTTGACAAAGGTTGCCATTCTAATGGGGGTCCCTGTTTGTGCACACACACGCTCATTATATGTACAAACATGCTGGTGATTTCAGTTTATCCTCAAGCAAACTGATAGTTCTTACTGATGAGATACTCTTGGTGATTTGTTACTGGGGTCATACAATGTCTGTGGGCAGCATTAGTAAATGTTAGCAGGAATAATATGCTCTCCTTTTAAACAGAAAACAAACAAACCTGTAACGCTGCTTCCTCTGTTTTATTTTTCCAGCCACCACTGGTCCAAGCGATTTTCAGTGGCGATCCAGAAGAAATACGGATGTTGATCTACAAAACTGAGGATGTCAACGCCTTGGTATGTGACTTGGCATGTTGTGTGCCTGTGATACGTAAGCACCGTGCTTATGAACTGTTGCAATGACAGTATTAATCATGTCCTTAATAATTAACATGTAACAGAATGGAAATTACTTGGAAGTTAGAGATTTGGGGCTTCAGTGGAATCCTAATTAGTAGTCTGAAATATAATTATCTCCAGCAGGTGACTTTAAATTTTCTAAGGGTATGGTAATTATTCCAAATGTGCAGGTCAGTCAGGGACATTGTTTCCTCTCTTACTGAGAAAATGAATGAAAACAGCTGAAAGCTGCATATTTTTACCCTCTGTAGAGTTTCCTTTTATGAAGATCAGGAGCTGTTGTTATTCAGCATTTGACTGTACTTGAAATAAAGCTTCACTATAGGTCTCAGCAGTGAGAGTAAGGAAGCAGTATCTTGGCCACGATTTGCCCACAGAGGAATTGCTGTTCTGCAGATTGGCTTATTCTAGCGAGAACAATGGTAAGCAGCTGTAAACAAGTAGTAAAGTGTTTTGGCAGTGAAAAAAAAATCTCCATTTGAACTTGGTCTTTTTGCAGAAGTTGGGATGGTTTTTTCCCTCTTTGATTTTAACTTAAATCTGTACTGTTAGAAATGAACCCTGCCAGTCCTGACTACAATCTGTGGCCTCTGAAAGTGGTGAGAATATAAAGCAGAAGCAGAATGGTGATTTCCAGGTGTTTCCTGGACTATCGAATCAACCTTCCTTTTCTTCATGTCTTTCTCTGACATAAAGCCATCAGTTTATTCATAGCTAACTCCAGCAGTTTGTCTGGTGTAGTCTTGGCACTGCAGCTTTTGCAGGCAGTGGGATCCAACCATCTGGTTCAGAGCTGCGAAAGGAACTGGAGAAGTGATCCTACCAATCTGGTTAACTGGGGCTCCACTCCGTTTGCTGTCAAGTGGAAGGAAAGACTTGCTGCTGTTTTAAATGGGGAATCTGATCAAAGACGACCTTGATGTTAGGCTTTCCCTGTGATTATCAGTACCTGGTTGTTTTCTTGAAATAAGTTCCTAAAAGTGCTTCCTTAAAGCATCACCTCCCTTGAGTTTCCTCCTTATTTGTTTTCCCTGATGGTCTTAAAAAAACAAAGAAAAAACCCAAAACCAACCAACCAAACAAAAGAAGCCCAACCTAGATGAACATCATAGTCCTAAAATTTCCTCTGTATTTCATGTTGGTTTTTCAAAATAGCATTTCCCGTACAAGGTTATTGTAGGCTTCTCAAATGTTTTTATATCCTTCGGCTGCAAGTGTGGTAGTGGTGGTTGCTAGGGAGATGCTCTCAACTGTCAGGTGCGATATTAAATGAAGAATATGTATTTTATAGATCAGTACCATAGTACTTAATAGAAAAAGTCATTGAACTTGAATGGTCTTGCCCAGAATCCTGTTTAAGATGCTACAAGTCCATCCAAGAATGCTTTGCCTGAACAGCTATTTTGTCAGGAGCAAAAACCAAAGCTGTTCTTTGGAGTAATTAGAAAAATACCGGTCAACACGGATTCTGAAGATTGTGTTCTGCATAGTGATTGCAGACAAGTGTCAAATGCTTAAAATGTCACTAAATAAAGATCAAAAGATAGCATTTTCCCCCCTTGTGCTGTGAGCTGGCAATTTGCACCGTGTGCTTACATTTCTATTTTAAGGCTGTTTTTAATTGCTTCCATGTTAGCCTTTCTCTAGTGCTTGGTGGCTCACGTGAGAGGAAACTGACACTGGCAGCGATTTGTCCTTTCTTGATCATTTTGGTTAACTGTGTTAATATTGGAATAGTTCAAATATAGGTAGGACAGGGAAACAAAATAAAACTCTGTTTTTGCAGCAAGCTTTGGGGATTTCTGAACTTCTAAAAATTGTTTTTTGGAATCTGCAGCAAGAGAGGTATTTGGAAGGCAGAAGAAAAAAGCACATGGAGAAACTATGCAAAATTAGGGATGTATATGCATCCTTCCTAAGAGAAAATTAATCTCAGAGGAAAGAATTTAGAGCAAATCAGAAGTTTAGAAGGTTACTTTTTTTTTTTTTCTTTTTAGTCTGGTAAAATAATTAGTGTCTTTCCAAGCCGGGAAGTGTATGTTGATAGAAATGGGTACGTTCTGGATGCTGCTATAATTGTGACTTCTGTTTTGCAACAAAGTGAAAGCTGTAACTGTTTGGCTTAGAGGTGTGGTTTTAGTTCATTCTGCCACCGTAATTGTCACTTTGACCTCTCCAGTCCCTAGCTATGCTTTGGGAGAACATGATGCTACTTTTGTGCCCTGAGAGCATGGACAGCGTTGAACTTGGCTGGCGGTGAGCGATTCTCTACCACTGAGTACTGAATACGCACGATTTCCGTGGGAAATGTGGTCTGCCTATGGGCAGTGTTCTGCAGCCTGTTTTCCCAGGGCATTGGGGATATTGGGTTGGACCATCCAGACCACCAGCTTAGTTTCAGGTAGACATCCTCTACGCTTGCTGTTTGGTGCATTTAGAAATATCAGGGTGATCGTGCTATGTGTGTGTAGGTGGGGATTTTTTTGGGTGATATTTTTATTTTGGGAAGAGTGTGAGGGGATGACCCCCAGAATCTGGGGATTATTCTGGATCCAATGGTAACCCCTGGTTAGCTGGGATTCGTAATACATGCAGCTGTGCAGCACCCTACCTCTGCAGAGTCCAGTTCTTATGTGCGATGTCATGATTTTCTACTAAACCAAAATCCTTCCTGTGAAATTCCCATTTTCATCTCAGTCTTCCAGTTTAGTTTCCCTTCAAAATATTCAAAGTCAAACAAAAAAGGCAAAAAACCGTTCCTAGTATTCTTCGCCATAACTAATGCGATGTTTGCAAGCCAAACTAGAAGTTTCTTTCCCTCCGTTTTTACTCTTTATTCCCTAATCCTGCATTTTCTCTTGGATAGAACCCTCAGAAACAAAATATATGCAAAACTTTGGTGTCCCCAGAATATCTTCTATTGCATTCATATTTTGGGGAAAATAATATACCACCTTACCCCACCAGTGAGACTATTGAAGGCAACATCTGCTTTCCCAAAACTTAGTTGCTTCTGTTTGTGCTGTTGGGGCACGCTTGCTGATACAGCCTTCTGAGCTTGATTCTTGTAGCCTCTTTACTCGATGCTCTGCCAGCTGGAAAAGCTGCTGCTTCTCACTGCTCGTCGGTGTCACGAGCTGCTTGTGCAAATGCTCACCCACCCACTTTCGCCAAAACGAGATTGGTTAGGAGAAGGTAATTGTTTAGCTGAATTTGGCTTGTTTTTCTTAAAGCAGAGCTGCTGCAGAGCCAGCAGATCTAGGTGGGCTGCAGTAACTCTTGATGGGCCAGGCTGGGGATGGGCTCGAGCCATGTCGGGGTGTAGTGACCCTGGGCATCGCCTGCCTGTTTCTAGCTGCAGAGTGAGTCTGCAGAGGAAGGGGCAGTGGCACCAGCAGAGATTGCAAGGTCTTACATGCAGGACCATGTATTTAGAAGGTGGTTTATTACAGGATAAGGAGGGCAAGAAGGAAGTCCTTATGGAGAGACATGGATGTATGCTGTTTATTACTTCTTTTTCTCATTATCCTACTTGGTAAGGCATAGATTTGCAGGACTGCCTTTGTTAGGAGGATTCAGGCTTTATCCAGGTCTTCACACACACACACAAAAGTTATATATATTTCTGTAATATTGCTAAGCATGCTTTTTGAGGTGGTATGAGCGCTTGAGGGTACAAGTGCGCAAATGTTTAGGATTGTGAGTCTGAAAGGCTTTGCGTGCTTGGGATACCTAATGTGAAAAACAGCTTGTCGTTCAGTTTGGAGTGACATGTTTGACTTGGGACTAAGAGAGACCGTAATGTGGTATTTCAGTAATCTTGGGCACCAGACCCTCGTCTCTGCTTTCGTCCAAGGAATGATGATTTTCTTTTTGGCACTGTGGAGCCTTGCAGGAGAATAAAGCTATCCTGGAAGAAAATGTTCCTCTTCTAGATGTAGTTCTGCTGTGCTGGAAAGTCTTCTGGAGGATTTAGTCAAGAACTTTGGAAGGCTTCTGCTTTGACACAGTATGACAGTTTGGTGCTAGGTAATAGCTGTGTTTTCAGTGGGTAGCCTCTAGTAGTGCTGTTTGATATGCTGTTAATTTAAGTAGGAAATGATGGAGAATTTTTTTTTCTACAGAAGGAAATTATGAACAATTCTCGGTTATGTAAGGAAATTGAATATAAAATTGCATTGATGTTTGCGATGCAAGGTAACCAGCATGACTTTTATTTAGAATAAATATTTTTTCTTTTAGAAAATAAATATAATTTTTTATATTTTATAAAGAAGATGTTTGAGCTATGAAGAAGATTCTGCTGGAGTTTACTGAGAGTCTGAAATATTCTGAGTTGCTTTGTACAGCATGCTAGTACACTAGTGGGTAGTATACTGGTGCTGGTGACTCATGTTATCAGTGTCCTCAAAATGTTTCAGACAGGTAAGGATGTATAGGCCATTAAAAGCTCATGGCAGGGTTTGGCTGTAGCTGCTTTATTTTCTTCAAAGGCAGCAATGTCAGCCTGAAATACTTGAATTTTCTAAATCTGCTTTTCCCATCAACTCATGAGTGATGTATGGTCCCACGCCATCACCCACCTCCCCCCCCCAAGTCAATATTGCATTTAAAAAAATTGAGGAGTTATTTAAGTCTATCTTTTGAGCCTTACATTGAAAACTCACTGCTATAAACATTAAAATATTTCCATTAATTAGGATAACAGTTTCTACAGTCTCAATCTAGGCTTAGTAATTAATTTTACAAGTTATCTTTTTCTAGCATGAAAGCTACTGTCAGCCTCATGGAAGGAAAGTGTTAGATGGGGGGGAGAGGGAAGATAATTTTTCTTGTCTCTAGAAGATCAGAGTGTTTGCCTCTTCCACCTCAAGGGCACTTGGCAATTAAAGACTCAGTCCAGAAAAATCTTTGTAAACTGAAGGCTGTGGGGATGAGAAGTGCTGCAACCAGGATCTGTGTTTTCAGACGGGAATTTCTGTGCTTGGTAATAGCAGAAGAAAGAGCACCAGGCATAAGTCACACAGCTTGACTTTCACCTCCCAGCTGGTACTCACAGTTAAGCATTTCCATTTGCTTTGTGAATTACATGCTTTAATAAAAGAATCTGTGAAAGGGAGGAAATCCTGAAGCGGCAGAGATTTTCTTTGTACAGCACCAGCTTTTGGCTCTGAATGATTGTAAATAGCCCAAGAAGTAGCTGCTCATTTGCTTTTAGCCTCTTCAGTAGTTCCTAACCAGTTCCCAATATTTAATTTTCCTGAAGTCAAGTTGTGTCTGAATGTTTGGGTTTTTTAATGGTACCAGCTACTTTGTGCTGTTTAAATAAGGTGTGCTCAGATGTAACAACAGTAAATGGAGTTAATGAGCAGGAGGTTTGTTTCTGTTATTGTTTTGGTTAGACTTGCATCAATGGAAGTTGTAGCCCTTCATGTGCCTCTAATATAGTTTAGTTTATTCTGCCACTTGGGCAGATGCTGGCCCTTCAAGGTGTTGGGAATCCAAACACTTCTTACCAATGAAACTTCATTAACTCCGTTTCTGTAGTGCCTTAACTCCTTCTGTGCTGAACTATTCCTGTTGGCTGCTCAGACAGTTTGGTGACATAGAGAGGATACAGACATTTATTTTCTGTAGCAGTTGCACTTCGCTGTCCCAAACATCTTCTGATCTGAACAGCTGCAGTTGATATAAAAGTTCAAATACATTATCTCCTTTGAGATGTAGGCTGTGTTGAGGAGAAACTGTTGGCCTTTTTCTTAATGTGCCTGAATATTTTACGTATGCTGATATGATTCATCCGAGCCACTGTTCTGCTAATCTTCATGTACTCTAAGGCTCTGAACCAATAAAGCACTTAAGGACTAGCCTAACTTTAAGCCTGTGAAGGGCCTTATCAGTGTCACTGTGATCACTTGAACAGTTTAAGCATGTGTTGAGTGTTTTTCTTGCTGAGGCCTTCTGTCCTCGATTGCCTGGGATTTTTTTAATTCTTAATTTCCTTTGGCTGTACTTTAAAAAAAAAAAAAAAGTGCACAGATAATGTTAACATGCAGCATCATCTTTTCTGTGAACTAATATAAGTCACTAATACAGTTTTGGGGAGGGAGTGTTTATCTCATCTCAGCATGGTTTTCTAGCCATTGTGTAGCTTATCTACTGTCTCTTACTGACCTTTTGTTCCTGTGAGAACTGCACTTGAAGCAGGTCTGATTATTTATCTTCATGCTATTTGTAATCCTGTTGTCATTTCTTCTCCCCACCTCCTTTCCTTGCCTTGATAATGTATGTTCAAGATTTGGGGTACTGCCAGACCTTTACCTGAAATGACAAATTTTCTTTTTATTCCTCTCTCTCTGTTTGTAGCCTTCAGTCTTTAGGTCATTATTGATTTACTTATTTGTACTCCTTTTACTACCATCATGCCACAAGGACATCTGTAGCTGAATAGATGTTAGTGCATGGGCCAGACGCAAAGCCAGTGAGCTATTTAAGTCTTGCTGAAGCGGTACACGGCTTTGAGGAGGACGCAAGGAGTGTGGTTGGACAGATAGGCAGATGCCCCAGTTCCTCTGTTTCTGTGTCAGCCTTGTGCAGAGCGTAAACAGGAACTTGAGGATGTTCCTCCGTTGGGTTGCTCAACTGCAGGCGTTGTGTGCGGACTTCTCCCTGCCAAACTCCTGAAAACGTTGCCTGTAGGGCTCTTTCGTGTGTTTTCAATTTTCTATACCACACACCGGGTTTTGTCATCTGCTAGTTCATGTGAGGGTGAACTCTGATTTGTGCCTGGTTGTGGTAAATGGAGAAATTTTAGGGTTTTTTCCTCTTGGAGAAATCAGGCTTAAATTCAGTTGTGCGACTAAACCCATCTTTCTCTGAAGACTTGATTCTCACTTAATTTGATAGGATTTTGCATTGATTTTAAAAAGTAAAAGCTGAGAATACTTACAGAGAGTTATTCCTGTTACAGAAGGATAAAAGTTCTACTTTTCTGTTTCATGTCCTTTCTTCCCTCAATTATCAAATTTCCATCAGATTTACAGTTTAGTATAAAATATTGCTTATAATCAATACAGCACTGAATAGCCTTGGTTCCTTGATACAGAAAATCGCTTGGTCTTGTATCGTTAGCATTCAGCTTCAAACTACTCTGTTCTGTTGCCAAACTTGGCTGTGTTGCAAGAAGCTGCCGCAAAATTTATCACTGACAGGTACGATAGCTATTACAAATACTACATTGTGCTAAAGAGAGATTCATGCATTAAAATGAACAAGCTAAAAAAACCCAACAAACTGATGCTATTTTTGTACAAATGTTCGATCAGTCTTAGCATATTTTTTGCCATGGATAGCCTTAGGTTAGGTAATATGAAGCAATACTTATGAAAGGTCTCGTATGCACGCAAGTAGCCTGTAAAAGCTAGTCCGTGGTGGATTATGTCTTAGGAACTGAGCATAGGAGAGAATCCAGCTTGTGATTTCGGTTCCTGAGCGGACACTGCTGGACGGACACTGCCTAATATTGCTTTAATTTGCCTACCATGTGAGGAGGTGAAGTTCTGTAAGGTGTCTTTCCCTCTGACCTGTGACAACCAGGGTGTCACATAATCTGTCTTTTGAGTGTTCTATGTGCATGCCCAATATGTAAGATCAAAACCCACTGCAGCAGAATTTGAGGACTACATACATCATGTATGTTTGAAAAAACACACAAATATAAAAATTAAACGTAACTTATTCTGGTGACCAGTGGCTCTGTGCCTCGCAGTGCTGGAAAACAATTTTCAGCATTCACATGACAAATGGTTCTGCTGCAGTGATTTGTCCACATTTACAGCATACTTTGAAGACAGTCCAAAATAGCTTGCGGTTGACGACCTCTTGGGCATGTTAAAAGTGATATTTTATTTGACAGGCTCAGAGACATGTTTCAGGGAGAGAGTGTAGAGTGTAAATACTGGTAGGGTTTCTGTGTTGGTATCGTTTGCAGGAAGTGTTGAATCTGTTACCAGCTTACAGTATTTAATGCTGGTAGGTTGTAATTTGATAAGTTTGATTGATAAGTCTCTTAGAACTTTTTTTGTATTAGTGGTTAAGAAACCGAAATGAAATACATTTAGGACTGGAAACAGGGGTTGAATAGCATGATTAGCAGTATTAGCAGTTCTTGTGATTTTTGTTGCCCATATTACAATGTTTAGCAGTTTTTTTTAAAGGCCTGTGTTCTGGAATCGTCTGAATAATGCAATAAAAGAAAGGGGTTTTTTGTAAACACTGTATTTACACTCCTTGAAGCTAGAAAAGAAAATCTTGAAAATGTGACTCCCTAAGGCTGAAAATTACAGAAATCAAATAAAAGTAGATGTATTTCAGAAGTTGTATACATGATTATTAGCAATTCTTCTAAGTTTAAAGACACAGACCTGACTGGTAATATTTTCTTCATTTGTGTTTAAAGGTCGATCAAGGTGTACAAGCCCATTTTGGGCTGCTGTAGACAACCAGGCTAAATAGTGTACGAGAACCTTTGTAGACTAAGAGGATTGCATCTTGTCCTTGTGTGTGGTTCCAAACCATTCTCCAGAGATATCCTTCTGAAGAGTCTGGTGTTATATTGTTGATGCAAACTGCATTACAAACTCTGATGTCCAGAAGTATCTGAATTGCATCGCTGCAATACTTAGAGTGGAAAATGTTTCTGAAAGAGACCCAAGGATGACATCTTTCCTCATTTTAGATTTGATTTAGTCTACCTGTAAACAGGATATCAGAGTAAAGACAGTGGCTCTGCAAGGTCTGGTGGAACCAACTGATAAAAAAGTTGAGGATTGTTGGGAGGAAGTGTGTTGTTCAGACCTTGAATTTTGTTCTTTCACTGGTTGAGATTGCATTTCTGATTATAAACAGAAATGCATATAGGAAAATAAACACTATAAACAAATCTATTGCTCTTTAACACTAATGCTTGCAGTTAATTGATCATGTTTTATAACTGGACAATCTGTGGTTTTGCAGGATGCTGAGAAACGAACTCCTCTTCACGTTGCGTCATTCCTGGGGGATGCAGACATCATTGAGCTTCTCATTTTGTCAGGTAAGGTAGTGTCCCTCACTGTTATTAACTGGTAAATTAGCTAATTTTAAAGCTACAAGGAATACCCAGCAAAGCATATATGAACTGTGGGCAGTGCCTATTTCTGAGTTTCATTGAGATGGTTGCAGTTGTTGCAAGCTTAGAAAATATATTTAAATTTGGTGATACAATTATAACACATGTACTGTGACTGAGCGGAATTAATAAACAAAGCAACTAGTTTTTAAAAACTTCTAAAGCATTCAAACTGACAATATTTGTGGATTCAGAAACTTGCTGAAGTACATATTTGAAATGTGGGCTCACGTCCTGGAGTACAAGCCAAGAATTCCTGTTAAGCAAAAATTATTATGGAATAATAGCAAAAAAGTTATGAATGAGTTTTAATGAATTGTAAGTGATATTTACATTAGAAACATGATTCTAAGAGTTGGGAAGTTGATTTGGAGAATAGAAACTGTGCAGTAGGATGTATCTCAACAAAAAATTAAAAAAATACTTCCAAACTGTTGTAGTGACAAAAAACGTGATCAAAATATGTCAGAACAAAACATAAAGCAGACATCTTTCAAGAAGTACACATAATTCATGGCAAACTCCTGGATGTGCTTGCAGATTTCAAAGACAGCGTTTTTCTAAACTGGAGAACTGTAAGGGTAAAGCTTATGGGGGTTTAAGAATGTGGGATTGAAAGGAACCTTATGGTACAAATGTCTAACCCCTTGCAAGCAATCTTGCTATACGATTGGTTTCACAAATTATTAGACTGCTTCTTCAAACGAGTTGCATACTTTTTTTAGAAAGTTATTTCAGAACTATCAGTCCTGTGATTGCGAGGCACCTTCTAATTTCCAACCTCAAATCCTAGAATAATTCAGGCTGGAAGGGCTTGCTAGAGGTTACCTGATCCAGCCGCCTGCTTAGAGCACCAGCCAATTTCAAAGTTAGATCAGGCTGCTAACAGGCGCATGCAGACCACACAAACTTATTTCTTTGGATTACCAGCCTAACCACACCTGGAGAAGGCAGAAAATGAGAATTCAGTTTGCTGTAGCTATGCGTTTCCTCTGTACATTTTTGGGGCATTTTGAGTTGTCTAATTGCTTAATGAGGGTAACTAGTTGGACATACATCATACATCAGATCTTTCTGCTCTAACCCTGATGCCAGCAGAATGATCTAAATGAACATTCCTCTGCTGACAGGTTATGCTTGGGTGGGTTTTCAATATGCTAAATCCAAGCATGATTTTCTTCACTGGGAGATAAGAGTTAATAAACTTCATCTGTGCATGTGTTCTTGCAGTGTGTGTTGTTTGTCACATACTGTTGCTCCATTGTGGTGTGACAAGATTGCAGGAGCAATGTCTTTTTTCAAGTTTTGCAAGTAACAGCACAGGCAATATCCACATAAAGAGAAAGGTGAAGCTGTTCTGTCCATTTCTCTCATGAATCCCAATAGCATCAAAAAATGTCCTGGTGAACATTCTCGTTTTCTGTCACGTTCCTAACGAGGGAAGGAGACTTTCTAGTGTTCTCCTGGGACACTTAGTTCCAGCACCTCACTGCCAAAATGTCAGCCGTGGGCTATAGGGTTTGTCTGGTCAACAGCATAAAATGCAGGTGATATATCTTGGGTTTTTTTATATATCCAAGTGAGTGTGGAAAATCGACAATGTGGGCTTTTAAAAATTGGACTTTTTGTCAGTGGGACTGTGCTGGGGTTCAGTCTGCAGGAACTATGTGGAACTTTCCCAACTGGCTCAGCATGAGTCAAAATTAATCTTGTGTTGCATATTCTACCTATTCATTGTCTTTTAATCTCTGAGGTGTCATTACTCATGATGAGCATCAGTACTTGTATCCAAGAGCAGGTTTGGAGGTTTATGAGGTTTGGAGAAGCAGATTTATGAGTTATTATAAACACCTCTTTGTTATCGTGATCTCTCCATGAACTAGGCTCCAAAGACAACGGCAGCATCTTCCCGTTGCTTCACCTCTTCATTCAGTAAACTGTATTAGTAGAAGTGTATCATAAAAGATTAATCTGATCATAAAATTTAGTTACATGAGCAGAAAAACTTTGTTGTCTAACTTAAAATGAGAGGGTGTTTTCACAGAGAGAAAGCACAAAAATGCTTGCTGTTGGCATCAAACAATAATATTCTCAGCATGAGTAGAAGCTAGGAGGAGTAGCAACCCATTGCATTTTGTACAGGGCTCAGGAGAGAAATTAAATGAAATGTGCACATTCTGAGATTTGTGGCCCATGAACTGGTGGCAGCACAAATAAATGTAGTGTCTAATGAATAAAACTTCTGCCCAGGTGGTTGGAGACAGACCAGAAATGGCTTTCTAGGTAACCACTGAAATGGACTCTGTTTGGAAATGATACAGGAGAGAGAGTGCCAGATCCCTCAACTGGTATGAATCACCCTGGCCCATTAAATATCAGAGCTAGGTAGATTTACACCAGCTCAAAGGTCTGATCCATAATCATATGGTTCAAACTGGGGAGATGTGCTGTGTGGTTTTGTTTTTCCAGGCTACATGAAAGCAGGGAGCTTTGAGCACTTCTCCTTCACCTCCTTTCTGTCAAGAAGGAGAATGACCAGGGTAACCATCTCGCATAAATGAAGCTCTGTATGATGACACCGTCATGGATATGCAAGAAGAACTGTCTGGTCAAATACTAGCTCCGTTCTCATTTGTGCCAGTGCCTCTCCCCCTCCTGGACTTTGAGCTGGTGCCCGAGGGCATAATGTTTGAGCTCAGTCCCTTACCCTTTGTTCCCCACCAAAGAGCTTGTGATCTTGGAAATACTACTATGCCGTCCTATTTCAGAAGGCTCTGAGCTTCTTGGCAAGAAGTTTATGCACTGGGGGTGTGCATGCAATATTGACATCCATCCTTCATAAATTACACAATAGCTGAGGAAAAGGACAAACCCCAGCATGCTTTGGAAGGGTTTCTGGTAAGCTCTGCCACATAGGTTTGGAAGCGAGACTGTCACGTGCATAGCAGGTTCTGGGCCATCCCTGTCGTGTAGGCAGCAGGGGAAGGCGCTGTGTAACCTGAACACACATTCAAGGCTTCTTCTTTTATGGCAGGCTAAAGAATAGGCAGGTTGGAGAGGCAGCCTTCTCTCTGCCTTTCCCATGGCTTTGAGACTCCTGTCCTTGGGGATTAGGAGTATCCCCTTTGGGTGAAAGTTTGGAGGATGTCCCAGGACTATCTCCTCTCTCCTTCATGAATGACCCAGGACCTGTGTGCTCTCACCTGGTGGGATCCCCAGGCTATTTCCCTCCCTAGCAAGTGACTCGGACTTGCCTCCGAGGAGATCCTGCCTAACCTCCTGGTTTCTCCTGTGTAGATGTTTGGTTCCTGTGTTCACATCTAGCACGGTGTTGTGTTGCTCTCATGTTGTGGGTCCGAGTTCCATCTGTTGGGTGGTGCCACTCTGTTGTTATATTTTATTTGTGCTGATCTTTGCTTTGTATTGTGTGTCTGTGTTTGTGAGGTGAGGTGGGGGGGGCATTCCTTATATTTTTGTGTGTCTGTTGCTGTGTCTCATAGCAGGAGTGGGAAAGGTGCACGTTAATAACGTCATTAATAGGTTAAAGAGTAGAGTTTCCTTCCTCCATTGACCATCCCTAATTTCAGATATTTAGACTGCAGAGTCTAGATTTATTAGAGACCTGTGGATTTGGCAGATGTGCTGGATGGAAAATTGTACTTTGGTTAGGATAAAGAGATGTTAACTTTATTCCTGAAAGCCAGCATTGGATTGTTTATTTCGGATCTCAAAAGAACAGAGGCAATTTCAGATTTATTTCCTCTTTTGGCAGAAAAATTTGAGAGTGAAAGATGGCAAAGATTACATATCAGCCATATTAAAGGAGAGTGGATTACAGAAAGTTTCCTCTCTGTTGATTTTATCTGTAATGTTATATGTTATGTTGTCTACTTTAGCCTCAGAGAGCAAATCCAACATCCAAGCCTTTCCTTCAGGCCCACAGGTATGGGCCCTCCTGAGGGCAGAGTGCAGAGGATGGGGCTGACAAAAGGCTTTTCTCTGGAGAGGGTTTTTTTTTAAGTGGATATTTTATGGGGTGGATGGGTGCTGTGGCTACCTGAAAGGATGTTGAGGGAAATCTTTAAAGCAGCTTGTCTTTTCAAGGAAGATTGTACTATACACCATATACACCAATTTGAGTGTGTTAGCAGCCCTCTTTGTCCTTATAAATGCACAGATTAATTGGTGGAGTATTGTAGGAAGTGCATTGAAACATGGTTAAGGTACTTGGTCCAGAGTGAAGAGAGGGACACTGAATTTCTGGGTGACTCTGAGGAAGTGTTGTGGGGTGGACTTTGAAAATTTAAGCTTCTGATTTTTGGATGCAGCTCATTTTAGGTGTCTTGGCATGTTGTAGAGCATTTAGTCTTTAGAGTTGGATTTCTGTGTTACTCAGTGCTGTAACTGAGCAAGAGCTGTCCCCCGGGCTGTCACAGGATGGACACTCAAGTTCGTGAAGTGTAGAGGACACCTTTGAGAACATGAGCATTGTTCCACGGGTGCCTCCACTTGATCTCCTTTAAAATGGGAGATATTTTCTGTCCCTGAAAGAGTGCATCAGTGCTGGTGAAGTTTTTTCATTGTCATTAACCGCTGCCTGCAAGGAACTTCTGGGAACCTAAAAGCTGAATTTTGGTGAAGCAAATGGGCAGTACGGAGGGAAGGACGTTTTGAAACGTCTCTTCAGAAAATGTGCACGTCAGTAAATGGACAACAGCGGCTCCTGTAACAGGCAACAGCTGAATTGTGCAGCTCTTTAAAAACAGAAATCACAAATGTATTCAACCGATGTGTTGAATTAGATATGTAAGAGCAATTTCACTTCGTCATATGAAGAGCCCCAAAGCACAAAGAGGTAAAGGGATGTGGAAAACAGCTGAGGAAGAAAAGGCTGATAGCATGCTGTGTATTATTTTATTTATGCTGGTATTGTTTTGCTTTTATTATTTTCTTTAGCTGTTTCTTGGTAACTATTTCAGTTTCTCAAAGGGTAAGTGGATCAGTGAAAGGCATGAATAGCTACTGACAGAGATACTTCCCTAGGTTTTCTAATCATCTTCATATTCACAAATGCCACTGGAGTTGTTGAATACTGAGGAATGATATGTTTGTCACACTTTGCTACTCCATTCACACATAAGCCTTTCTGATTTGCAACCATCTGCTTGTAGGAGTTAGTGAATGGGTAGAAATAAACCAAAAGAAACCTTAGGTAAGAACATAAGGCAAAAAACCTAAGGCAAATAAATAAAATAAAATAAATTTCTAAACCCAAAAAGAGGTATTTGGTGGCAATCATTAGGAATTCATCTAGGCAATTTGCATCCCCAACACCCTACCAGGCCAAATCAGTATAACGTAAGGTGCCTCCGAGTCCTGTCTGTCAGCTTCCTGATGGTGGAGGAGATTGTTGCCTTATGTGTCTCTAGAGCCTCGGGCAGTGTAGGCAAAGGGCAGGATACTAACGTGTATCAACCATAATGGCCTTCTCATGAAGACCAAAGAAGCTAACAGCTTCCTTGCTTAGACAGATTCATTAGAAAACTCTTTGAAACTGTTGTCTTTTCTAAAGGGTGTTTTTCCAGAGGGCAGGTTGTACCACCAGGTACCAGGTTCTGAGGTGAGTTCGGAGGATTGCCTCTAATTGTTGCAATAGTTATGAAACTGGCTTTCTTTTTCTTGCAGCCAAAAAATTATATCCCCACTTGTGGAAATATGAAATAACTTGTTTCTTCTCTGATTATCTAGCACAATTCCCAGTAACCACTGTGATTCAGAGGCAAGCACCTTAATATTCCTGAGAAACGGCTCTCGGAAAGTACTTCTGATTCAGAGAGTGTGATTTATTAATTACAGGCTTTTGTATGCGCTTAAGTTATGGTGCAAAATGAAGCTTAAGAATCCCTTTGTTCATGAAGTTCAGAGGCTCATCCTGGCTATGTGCATGACACTTGTGCTTCTCTCAAACTTTTCTGCATGTGCTAGTCTTCTCAGACTAGTATGGCTACCTGCAGATCTGAGAGGTACATTTTCAGGTTAATCCCTTTTTAAAATTAGTTTCTCTAGTCCTTTTCACTAGATTCCATTTCTAGGGTATCACATCAATGAATAGCTTTAATATTTCTTTCAAACAAATTTGTTTTATCACACAAATGTACAAGATCCTTTTTTTTGTCTGCAGTCAGCCAGCACCACTGTAGTTGTTGAATATTCTTCCTTTATCCTTTATTCTGGCAAGCCACCCCAAACCCATCCTCTTGTGCAGCTGTTTTTGTCGGAATGTGCATTAGTGCTGAACCGCACAGAAGGCAAACGGATAGTCTCCTTCATCCCTCTTCTGATGTTTGCTGAATAACACCCACAGAAGCTGAGTTAGTAGGTGCCCAGTTTCCTCCTCAACCTGAACATTTCCCGGTCCTGTTTTCTTGATCCCAGCAAGATTTGCGAAGCAGGGAAGCAGTTATATCTTTCAGTGGTCTGCCTGATGGAGCTGGAAACAAGAGACGGTTGTTCAGGCTTGTTCCCTTCATTATGTCTGCAGACAGCAGCAGTGCTCTGAGCAAAGGGTTGCTTTTTTTTCCCCAACTGTATCAGTTGATCTAAAAAAATGCACATACACAGACATACAGGTACATACATATACATACACATGTAATTCCCTATAACAAATCTTGCTTCTTTTGCGTACTGTAAACAAAGCTATTCCTGATAATAGTCCAACCTATCCAGTTACTTTCTTCCGGAGTCACGCTTCAGCTCCTATCTATCAGGGATCTGGAAATGCATTTCCAAGGTGAACAGGGTGCCAGGAGAGTCATGGGGACCGCTGAGAGTACCACATACGGCTCAGCTCTTGTTACTAGGAAACACTTGGGCAAGGCTTTCAACGTCGCACCCAAGGCATGGATGTAACCTCTGCTGTTTACTTGCAGGCGCTCGTGTTAATGCCAAGGACAATATGTGGCTGACTCCTCTCCATCGAGCAGTTGCTTCAAGAAGTGAAGTGAGTAAAATTTGATTACCCTGCTTTTGCACGTAAACTACATGCTGGGGGAAAAAGCAAACCACTGAGAGCCATAGTAGGTAGCATGGTGATGCAAACAGGGAAAGCATTTTCTGTGTGCAGGGCCTTTAGCATTGCAGCTGGAGGCCAGCTTTTACAAGTTAGCTATAGCTGCTTTTGAGCCTTAATGTGCTTGATTTTCGCCTTGTGGAATGCTTTACGTTACCGTAGCAAGTCATATTGAGCAACCATCAGCTGGAGTGGGTGACCAGGACTGAAATGGGATAGAGTCCACAGTGGTCTACAGTGGCCACATCATCTTCAGGTGGTGAAATAAGGAGGAATAAATCCATATGGATGTGTGCACGCTGTGCGTGTGCCAGAAGGGAGTGGACGTGTATGTGATCCAACACGTATTACCACATAGTTTGTTTTAGTTAATTGCATTTCAAGGCATCCATTAGGTTTTCTGTTAATGCATTTGATTCATGCATAAAGGAGGCTTAGCCCGTATTTCTTCTACTTGACAACTAGAAATCTTCTGGCATCATGTTGTACTTCTTCTGTTGCTATCTCAAAAAGGAGCAGCAATAACTATCAGGAATGCAGCTCAGGCCTGACTCTGTTTTCAACTGCACCATTATTCTTGGCTTCCCATTTTGGACCTCCCTGTGTACTTTTATCCTCCTAATACTTAGTTACAGTGAGCCCAACTGCAGACCGAATTGGCTGCTGGGGATGAGGGGAGGGGTTGTAAAAGAGACAGAGGGTGGCTGTCTTCCAGAGATTGATGGACTCGAATCACCTCTGTAACAGTCCCAGCACTTGCCAAGCCTGGAGGCAGGAATCCTGGGCTCGCTTCTGAACTCGGGCATTGTTTGGCTGCTGGCGGAGCTTCCCAGCTGCTGGCATCCACTGAAACCCTCTGAAAGGAATATCTGATAGAGTATGAATGCTGTAATGAGGCAAAATACAAAAAGCCATGTTGGAAAACAAAGGTCAGGCTTAAACCTTAAAAAACAGCCGCAATCTTTCTGATGCGGGAATTGCAGTGTGATTGGTTTCTTTTTTCGGATGTGTCAGAATACATGATTTTTATTGTCAGTGACAGTCCTAACACAAAATGTACGTCTTTCTGTGGGTTTGTGTCTCATCTTTAACTCTTTGTCAGCTGAAGGCCAATTGCACAATGAGAAACTGTCTTCCATTGTGCCGGCAGTTCTGGTACCTCAAAGTGAGTACCCAGGTGCAACAGTGAGGCAGCAGGGGAAGGCACCAGCCTTTGATGCCTTTTCATAGTCTGCTATATATTTTATAAACACACAGAGCTTCTTCTCCTGGTCTTTTGTATCTTATATGATAATTGCTACTTTTGGTAATAATTCTGAAACAAGTTCAGCGTTTTGAGACTCTTTCAGTGCTGCTTTTACTTTATTACCTAAGCTAACAAATGTGCAGCTTCAATATAATAGGACGAAACTGATAGTGATAGTAGTAGATAGCAATAGGTGAATTCATAGTACACATTGATAGTAGGAGATGAATTTATGGTCCAGAAGTTGACCAGTAGGACACGGTGTGGTTTTTGAAGTTCCTGTGAGCACAGTTGCTTTTCGAATGATCACCTACAAGTTTTAAGTTTTATTATCTGTCTTTTACTATGAAGTTTTCACAGGATTCAGAAGGTGTCTCCTTGCACCCTTTTATAGATTGATTAAAAGCATGAACACATTTTTAGTTAAGTCTTAATGATTTTTCAAGTGGGCTTTAGGGATTTAAAAGTTTATTTACCAATGAACAACCCTCAGGTGTGTCTGTGCAGGATTGTTAATGGATGTATCAGCTTTCAGCCTTATACGGTTTGAAAAAGTAAAGAGATTCCACTCTGTTAACTTGGGGTAGCTAGAGACACTGAATAAAGAGGCTTACACCATAGCTGTGGACTGCATGCACATGTAGAAATTATGTTAATAAAAAGGGATAGCTCATGCTCTCAAAAGCAGTAAAATTAAAACTTCTCCATAAGGATTTTAACATTTTGATCCCAAATCTGATAAAGCAACAGATTTGTAGATGTAAACAAAAATGTGTAAATGTTTTTTTTTAAAGTCTAAGTATTTTTAGCTTAGACTTTTCAGTCCTTTCTATTTCCTGCTAAAAATTCTCCTTTAACTTTTTGTTTCCTTCATTAAGAGTCAAAGTGAATGAATTTTCCTGCTGACTTCATGTCCCAGCTGGGTAGGTCTCCAGTGAATTACATTTAAATGACTTTTAAAATAGCAGGCCTGTAATTTAAAAAACAAAATCCTGTTGAGACATCAACAATGATATATCTTTATTGGTGCTGTAAGAGGTGCAATGTTACTAGCTGAACAAATCTGTTAGAGGACAGTTTGTGAGATGGCTGTAGAAAATGAAATTGCTGAGATTGGTTGAGGACAAAGAACTAAAACTCCTAGTAATGGATGTACTGTTGATACAGACTGCAGGCACTGTCCTGGGCCATTCTAGATACAAAAGTGCTATTTAAACACACTGTGTGTGTTTGTTATTCATTAATAAAATTTTGGCTGGGCTTACCAGAAAACTTTTCGGTTTATGGAAAAAGAATAAGGTACTATGTAGGACTAGGGCTCTCCCACTTACCAGCTGTAAGTTGTAATTAGCAGACAAGGCTAGTTGAACGCTACTGTGTCCCAGTGGTTCCTTTGTATTTTGTTTGTTTGTGGGGAAAAAAGGAAGAAGAAACAAAATGTAATTTTGAGAGAGACTTGTTTTTTCATCTGACTTGCTTAATGGCAGATGCATGAGTAGAAGCAGAAAAAAACTGGTTGTGAATTCTCCAGTGAGACAGTCTCTCAGAGAGAACAGTACATTTTCTCACTGGGAAACATTCACTTTTAACCAATAAAATTAACCTTAAAAGATGTTATTTGGTCTCAGGCTGATAGAATGGATGTTGCAGTGAAGACCCTTGGCCTATGCTTAGCCCTCAGGGAGGGAAGGAATGCTAATGCTAGCCTGGGGACACCAGCATCAACCCTTGTGTGTGATTCTCATGTTTTTGCAAAGATAAAATTTTGTTTTCACATATTCTGTTTTATTTTCTCCTTTTTCCTGTTTATAAATAAATCTTACAGCAATTTGCTGTGATTTTACTGTCCAAAATGATGTGCTTTTCATTTTGTAAATAATTTCTGTAACAGTGAGCTCAAATAAGTACATTAATTTCTTCAATGAGAGCACAGTTACGATGACTGAGGTACTGAAGCTTAATCAACCGAACAGGTTGGGCTCTTTGCATAGGCAGCTTTGTACAGCCTAAAATGAGATTGGGAAATTTTGATTGTGAGGACACTGCTCTAATTGACAGCAAAGGTGGTGTGTACTCTGGCATTTGAATCAGCAATATCATTTCACTAGCCTGGGAGGTTGTTTTGATAAATGTTGTTCTCTTTCCCTCCTCGTGGCCATGTCTGATATGCATAAGTAATATGCATAGGTAATATGATCGAGCTGTCAAGAAGGTGGGCCGTGTATTTATTCGAACTGCTCGGTTATGGATATAACTGTGTTTCCGTTGCAGGAAGCAGTGCAAGTATTGATTAAGCACTCTGCCGATGTCAATGCTCGGGACAAGAACTGGCAGACACCGTTGCATGTGGCGGCTGCAAACAAGGCAGTGAAGTGTGCGGAAGTCATCATCCCCATGCTGAGCAGTGTCAACGTCTCTGACCGAGGGGGGCGGACGGCATTGCACCATGCAGCTCTGAATGGCCACATTGAGGTGAGTTGTTTAAGAGCATAATTGATCATTGGTTTATTTATTTTCCCAGTTCAAACAGGTGACCTGCTGTGGCTGGGTCTAGACTGAGCCCCATGTCCCTGACCCCCATGATTCCTATCATTCAGCTGCTTTCCAAACTGTGCGACAGGTTTCCTACCTGCAGAAATGAGACAGTGGCTGGAAAGTACCTGTGCAGAGCCAGCATGCAAGTGAGGTGTGCATGCAGACTTGGAGAGCTGGCTGTGCCACCGGCTCCGGCAACTCGTGTGTGTCCTTGGCTCTTTTGAGCTTGACTGCCTGCGAAGATAGGAGTGGCAGAATAGAAAGAAGGGAAGACTGGTGGATTCATTTCATACTGAAGAAATGTTCAGCTGTGTGAGATCCAGTCGGTCTGCTTTTCTAATTAGTCTTCTAGAAAATGTGCTTTTGGTTTTTCTCCTTATCTTATACAAGCAAACCCTTCTAGTCTTATTACTGTTTCTATATGAAAAAAACATACTTTTGTAAATAAAGCCCCTATGTAAAGGGTTTTGCTAGTGTCTTTAGATCTGGGTGCAAGGATCCTCGTTTGCCCATTATACACCTGAAGATCTAGATACGGAATAAAAACTCTTAGGCTGGAACACTAGGCTTCTGTCATCAAAAGTTGATCAGTTGTACTGTAATGAAAAGAAGGAAGAGGAATGGTAGTTCCTGTAAAACGATGATGGTGTTTGGCCTTTAAAATACTGCACTGTAGGAAAGAGATAGTAATGCTTGAGTCTAACCATCATAATCTAAAGCTCCTGAGCTTTTGGGTAGAGTGTATCAGAAATGTTAACTGAACATACGCTGTTATTAGCCTATCTCTGTGGCAAAGCAGTATATGAGAGGAAGACAATCATCCAGCTCTGTAATTTATGATTTTAGAATGTTTTGCTGAAAAAAACAGTTGTTGAACATGTTTTCCATTCAGTTTCCTTTCTTTTTTTGCCTGATTTTTCTTAAATTTAATGTTGGATGATTGGCAATGGGGAAAGCAGCTTTTCACCTCTTAGCCATGCTGTCTAAAAGGCCAGTATCGTGTGTGAAGCAGCCTGGTGCCTGTCCACACTACCTTGGGCACATGGGAACTTAAGGAAAATCACCGTGGCATGGCAAGAAATAGACACTCCTTGTTGAAAGATCAAGCAGGTTTTAGGGTTTGTTACCTCACAGTCTGGAGGAATCTTGTCCCAATCCACAAGAAAACCCCTTAAATTGGTCTTAACAGTAAAAACTAAAAGCAATGTTTCTCCTCCAGGCCGGTTTCTCTTCCAGGTTGTTTGCCAAGCTGGATTTGAAGCACACTGGAGTAGCAGCGCCCTGCATGCTCTCAGCCCCCCCGTGGACACAGAACTTGTCCTGGTTACTTGTGGCCGTCACCGGTTCATGTCATTAATGCACGCAGCTTTGAACAGTATTTGTGTAATTCACAAATTTATCGTTCAAAAGCAGGATTTTGTGATCCCAACTTTATTGCTAGAATGATTTATTATAACCTGTTGAGTGTGTGATCTACAGGGTTGGTTTACTTGCTGCTGTTACTTCTAGATGGTGAACTTGCTCTTAGCCAAGGGGGCAAACATCAATGCTTTTGACAAAAAGGACAGAAGAGCTCTTCACTGGGCAGCGTACATGGGTAAGGCTTGGGCTGTTGCTCCTTCTTTTTAATTTCCTATTCACAAACCAACAGCACGTTTTAAAATGGACAAGAGCAGACCTGGCCATGGAAAGTGAGCGTTGTGTTTACCCTGAAGAGGGAAGGGTTGATCTAAATACACACTGTCCATTTACAGTTTTGCAGCTGGTGAGAACTTGGCTGTGATTTTCTTTTTAACACAATTAATTGTGGGCTTTTTGTGTTGCTTTTTTCATTTTGGTCTTTTTATCCTGACTTTAATTCCAGCCTGAAGTATATTTGGGCTTGAAAAAATACAGGTTATATTTGTTTCAGTTTTTACTAAAACCAACTTTATATAAAATGCAGATAAATACGATCATAAATTTTGCTGTTTATCTATGTTTGTAAGTAGCTAAGTTATGATATTGTTAGGAAGTGCTTCACAGGCTTTCTTCCTGTTAGGAGCAAATTGTCGTCTTTTATTCCAGAGTGGACAAGAGCAACCGATTTGTCTATTCAAGACATCAGTGGTGTTACCAAATACTGCTTAATTAAATCAATTGACCTTATCATTCCTTTTAAGTTAAAGGAAGATTTCTTATAGTGGGGCATTATAATTTAGAAATAATAGAACAAGATTGCCTGTGATAGTTGTCAGGCTCGTTCAAGAGCTTTTGTTGTCTGAGCAGTATATTCCAGATTATAATTTGTGAAGTGTGTGCCCTCAGCCAGGAACTCTTTCATCTGACCTATCAAAATCTTGATTTTAATCCTGGCACTTTTGGAAATGAGATAATAGGAGATTTCAAACTGTGAGAAAAGCATATTGTGCGTTTTTTTGATATACACAGACAGATGGAAAGACTCTTGCCAATGAATGTGATTTGGCTTTTGAGCTAGCAAGCTCTGAACTCCACTCTGTAGAGGTGAAAGGCTTTTACATTGTGCTGTGCAATTCCACATCTCTTTTGCTCTTAATTCTTTCCAGAAATTCATGATGTACTTTTCAAAATATTTAGATAACATTTAAGGCCTAAATTAGCAATGGGATTTAGGAGTCTGTAGTGTAATTTGGACAGAATTTAGATAATGAGGCCTGAGCATCTTATCCTGTAAACACTCAGGTAGTTTCTTGAATGCTTAAATATCTTTGGGCACTTTGGACTTTGTCCATAAAGTTTCCTAGGTCCTGCATGTGACCAGAGCTGCCTCTGTCATGAAAGTGCTGTACAGCTCAGATGGTGCACAACTTTTATGTGGTGTTTGACGTAATAAATTTTTAATTCTAAGAAAGGCAGCTCTGCTTCAACATGAAGCAATAAGGACTATTCCTCAGTTAGCCTTGATTTAATTTTGGTGGTTAGGGCACTATCTGGGAAGGCAGGCCAGATGGTTTGAGACCTTCAGGGAAACGAGGAAACTGAAGATACATGTGGGTTGTAAGTTGCATTTTGAGATGCTCAGCTCTTCCCCTGTATTCTGTAGGGAGATCCTAATTCAGGGGTAGGCATTTCACTCCTGAAGACAGATGTCCCATCGATCCGGCAGTCTGCTTTCAATCTATGTGACTGTTGAAGCTATTGCTATTATTCGAGTTTGCAGACTAAGTATGTGTGTATAGACTGTGAGTTCAGATTCAAATATTTTTAGACCTATATTCAGGATTTTTTTCAGTTTTGTGTTAATGATACAGTTTTGGAGAGTCAAAAACCTGATCCAAAGATCAGTGGATTCAGTAGAAAATCTTGTGTTTGTATTGGTAGGCTTTGGATCAAATTCTGCACTCACTTGAATTTAGTTTTCTGTGTCCTCAATGGCGCTAGAAAAGAGTATACCTTCGTTTTATCATTTATTAAAGTTAACAAAAACCAACAAGTGTTAGCAGTTGCGTTTGCAGATGACATCAACAGGATGCTGTTTTGGGAGACTTGTATTGTCATGCTCCTGTGCTCACTGTTCTTTCTGTAACAGGGAGAATAAAACACGGTTATTTTTAGAGAAATAAATGGGAAAGAGGTGTGGTTTTGTTCTTTTAATGACTGGAAAACTAATTCAGTAAAGAGAAATTTGACACATCTGGTGAAGGTGAATGCATGGATTTCTTGACAAGGCCTGGAGCTAGGATTAGGAACATTTATGAAAATGCTTTTTTTTTCCCCCCTTGTAAATCTGTGGGAGCATTGTGAAACAGCAGCGAAAGGGGCAGTGCATTAGCAAGAAAGCAGTAATTTGAGAGAAGTGATGCTGTAGGATGGTATACTCATTGATTACTATCTTTCATCTTTTGAAGGTCACCTGGAAGTTGTTGCCTTACTGATTAATCATGGTGCAGAAGTGACTTGTAAAGACAAGAAGGGATACACCCCACTTCACGCAGCTGCATCCAATGGGCAGATTAACATTGTGAAACACCTCCTTAACCTGGGGGTAGAGGTATGTGGTAATGTGCTCTTTGTGGCTTCCACGTTTCTCCGTATTTGGAGATATTATTTTCTTCTTTCTTATGGATGCTGCTACAGATGTTGGCAGAGCTTCTAAAGAAAATAGTTCCCATTCTCTGAACCACCTTGTTCTTCATGTGGTTTATTGGTTCAAGAGCCAGGAAACATTCTGGAATAAAAGATGTCTGATATGGACAGTAAATTCCAGGCCACCTTGCTGAAGAAATCAGGAAATATATGCTGTTCCTGCAGAGGAAGATGGAATAATGAAATTTCCCTTGGCTCAGCATTCACTTTGATATGATGAGCGGTTGTTCTCAACATATACACTGCGTATTTTACTAAACAGCAGTTCAGGCTGTATAAGTTTAGGGACCTGTATTTCCTCTGTAGCTGACGGAGGGAAGAAGAGGGATTATTTTCACTCTGGAAAAGAACTTTTTTTCAGGGCACAGACTTCTCTTAATGTAATATTGTCAACTCAGTGGTTCAAAGCAGCAATGAGATGACCAGAAGAGCCTGCACTGGTTAATCAGAGATGTCAAATAAAGCCATTGCATTTGCCATTGCATTTTCAGCTGACTTGACCTGCCAAAACAATGTCAGAAGTCCGTGTTCATAGGCTGTTGACTGTGAAGTTGAAGGGGAATAGGTGTTTCCTGTTATTAGCAGTACTATGCTAATAACTACCTTTAACTTCCCCATTCTCCACCACTGGGGATATGATCTTTGAGATGCCTGTATTTCATGGAAGGGTATTCACGTCATCCCCGAGTCTTTTATACAGTCTGTCTTGTCCTATTTTACAGAACAGCAGTTGAATACTAAACCGGTCATCAAGAAGTAACATAATCTTAATTGCATCTCTATAATACTGAGCTACTGAAAGTAGTTTCTTATTGAAGTGTAAATGGCTGCGCAGTTTCACCTTCCCTTCACTCAGACACCTTCACTCCCTTCCAAAAAGAAATCTGTGGAAAGAATTCTTAAGCCTGATTCTGTTCAGAAATATTCACTAGTTGGTGTTTTAATTTTTTTTTAATAAAGATTGTGAGCTTTTTATTTATCCTACTTTCCCACTTATATGTAAAAGCTTTCCAGCTTGTTAGGACTTTTGTCATCTCAATTACATAGTCCTGCTATCAGCTTTAAGAAATTGCCAGTAGGATAAAAAGTTAATAATAGAGGTAAAGCATTCCAAATTAGGCTCTCTGGTGGTATATTTTTGTCAATGAAATTTGGTGGTGAGAAATATGCCCTATGACTGTAGTCC
Source organism: Aptenodytes forsteri (assembly GCF_000699145.1). NCBI lineage: Eukaryota > Metazoa > Chordata > Aves > Sphenisciformes > Spheniscidae > Aptenodytes > Aptenodytes forsteri. Next base: position 3,211,897 of record NW_008795918.1, read on the forward strand.
TGCTATCAGCTTTAAGAAATTGCCAGTAGGATAAAAAGTTAATAATAGTAAAGGTAAAGCATTCCAAATTAGGCTCTCTGGGAGTATATTTTTGTCAATGAAATTTGGTGGTGAGAAATATGCCCTATGACTGTTTAAGCCTCCAGCTATTTCCATTTGCAGTATGTGATGCATTATGTAAAATGGTAAGCTGATGTCTGTAATTTTAACTATGTCTCCTTGTCTCATTTTAGATTGATGAAATGAACATCTATGGAAATACTGCACTTCACATTGCCTGTTACAATGGTCAGGATTCTGTTGTTAATGAGCTGATTGACTATGGTGCTAATGTAAATCAGCCTAATAATAATGGATTCACTCCCTTGCATTTTGCTGCTGCCTCCACTCACGGAGCACTGTGTCTTGAACTACTAGTGAATAATGGGGCAGATGTTAACATTCAGGTAAAACTTGCATTGCAGCTCTTCTGTTTTACTTTATCTTATTTTGCATACCTCAGGAGACTGGAAACTGTAATAATGAGTACAGCATGGCTTTAAATCTTTGACAGAAGTAGAGTGATGCTGAGAATGTTGATCACTAAACTGTTTGGATGAGATTACTTCCCAGCAGAGGAGCTCTCAGTGCCTTGATAAATATAATGACAGCTTTAAACTCTAGGCCAGCCACTCTCCTGAAGGCATGAACCACTACTAAAATATAGTCCCAGGAGCTCTGTCAAAATGTTATCTCAGGGAATGGTGGTAAGTCAAGGAACTATTCCTTTCTGGTGTTTTCCTTCCCCCTACAATATGGATTTAATTAAACCTGATTCTAAAAAGTTCCTTTTGACCTTCCCAGGGAAGTAAGAACTGAAGGTTGTTTGTTTACTGTCCTGGTTTTGGCTGGGATAGAGTTAATTTTCTTCCTAGTAGCTGGCATAGTGCTGTGTTTTGGATTTAGTACAAGAATAATGTTGATAACACACCGATGTTTCAGTTGTTGCTAAGTAGTGCTTACGCTAGTCAAGGACTTTTCAGCTTCTCATGCCCTGCCAGCG